>NW_027526412.1:56610-105712 GCF_048455015.1 Haemaphysalis longicornis | reverse complement strand
CGGCACAATGCACCGTACCGAAGGCTACCGTGACGTTCGTTTTTCCACGCCGGAGCGATGTTATAGTGTCGAAATTGCCTTTTCGGCATCATGTCCGGACGTGGGTTTAATACTACTTACAGGGAGACCTCTGAAGACCGATTTAATTAGCTAGTAGGATATTCTTTCGGTGACGAATTTTCTTTACAGGCGTACCGCCAGGATGAATGATTTCGAAGACGAATCGCAAAACATCAGATATTCCTGAAACTTTATTCATGAAATCTGACAGTACTGGCATTCAGCGGTCCTCAGTGGGGCGAAAAGTTGCCGGCTACAGCGACGACTTGGCCGACTCGCCTGGGCATGGAGTCGTACAGCGCCGCCACTATCTCGGGACGCCCGCGCAGCGCTTCCCACTCTTCCTTCACGGCGAGCCACAGCTGCTCCGCTGTGCCACCGCAAAGGCGTCGTGAGGCAAGCGTCTTCTTCAGCAGTCCCCATATGTTTTCGATGGGGTTGAGATCAGCCCCGTTAGGGGGCCATGGCAGCTGAGGCACGCCACAGCGCTCCAGGAGTGCGCTCACACTGCGTGCTTTGTGCACGGGGCTCCTATCATGCTGGAGCAGGCAGCAGCCATCCTGGAACGGCCCGTCCAGGACGTACGGGATCAGGTGCTCGGTGAGGACTTCACAGTACCTCGCCCCGGTGAAGGAGCCCTCGATCCGCACGAGTGGGCCCAGGCCGTCCCGACTGATGGCACCCCAGACACTGACCGAGCAGCGGCCGCTGCTGAGCACGCTGTGGGTGTAGGCGGGGTTATACCTGAGAGTATGGGAGAGCAAGCATTAACATCTGTCGGGTCCAAAAGCGTGGAGCGTCCTCATTCCGTTGCGGAAATGAAATAAAGATGGAGGCTTAAATTACACAAAATTTAACATTTTACCCACACTGATATGGAATACGCGCGAATGAAACACTTAAATGGTAGTCAATGCTGTACCCATGTCAAGTCAGGTGGTAAGGGGAAAATGAGGTTGCATTCTCCAGACAACGACGCGTTGCAAACCATCCATATAGGTTATTGACAGGTTAATCTAACTTAACCCGCGATTCCTGTGAGCCGCAAGGTGCCGCTGTTGTCGACCCATTTCTCAACTCCAGGGAGATCCGCGATTCTCTGGATCTCAGTTGCTGCTGCGACACAATCAGGAGCAGATTGCGAGAGGCGGGTCTCGTGAACTGCATTGCCGCTCAGAAACCGCACCTGTCAACGAAGCAGCGGGAGGAGCGACTGAACTTCGCCCGAGCTTTCGAGCAGTGGTCGGCAGAGGAGTGGCGGGAGGTGATTTTCACGGACGAGTCTACCTTCTGCACACGCTGGGACCAACAGCAGCGTGTGTAGCGTCCGTTGAACAGCAGGTATGAACTGGCACCCTTGCGGCTCACAGGAATCGCGGGTTAAGTTAGATTAACCTGTCAATAACCTATATGGATGGTTTGCAACGCGTCGTAGTCTGGAGAATGCAACCTCATTTTCCCCTTACCACCTGACTTGACATGGGTACAGCATTGACTACCATTTAAGTGTTTCATTCGCGCGTATTCCATATCAGTGTGGGTAAAATGTTAAATTTTGTGTAATTTAAGCCTCCATCTTTATTTCATTTCCGCAACGGAATGAGGACGCTCCACGCTTTTGGACCCGACAGATGTTAATGCTTGCTCTCCCATACTCTCAGGTATAACCCCGCCTACACCCACAGCGTGCTCAGCAGCGGCCGCTGCTCGGTCAGTGTCTGGGGTGCCATCAGTCGGGACGGCCTGGGCCCACTCGTGCGGATCGAGGGCTCCTTCACCGGGGCGAGGTACTGTGAAGTCCTCACCGAGCACCTGATCCCGTACGTCCTGGACGGGCCGTTCCAGGATGGCTGCTGCCTGCTCCAGCATGATAGGAGCCCCGTGCACAAAGCACGCAGTGTGAGCGCACTCCTGGAGCGCTGTGGCGTGCCTCAGCTGCCATGGCCCCCTAACGGGGCTGATCTCAACCCCATCGAAAACATATGGGGACTGCTGAAGAAGACGCTTGCCTCACGACGCCTTTGCGGTGGCACAGCGGAGCAGCTGTGGCTCGCCGTGAAGGAAGAGTGGGAAGCGCTGCGCGGGCGTCCCGAGATAGTGGCGGCGCTGTACGACTCCATGCCCAGGCGAGTCGGCCAAGTCGTCGCTGTAGCCGGCAACTTTTCGCCCCACTGAGGACCGCTGAATGCCAGTACTGCCAGATTTCATGAATAAAGTTTCAGGAATATCTGATGTTTTGCGATTCGTCTTCGAAATCATTCATCCTGGCGGTACGCCTGTAAAGAAAATTCGTCACCGAAAGAATATCCTACTAGCTAATTAAATCGGTCTTCAGAGGTCTCCCTGTAAGTAGTATTAAACCCACGTCCGGACATGATGCCGAAAAGGCAATTTCGACACTATAACATCGCTCCGGCGTGGAAAAACGAACGTCACGGTAGCCTTCGGTACGGTGCATTGTGCCGTCTTATCCAAAATCTAGCGGCGGTGGACGCATCCTACAGGCACTGATAGGCAGCATGAGGCGAACATAAACCGCGTACAAAAAGCAGAGCGGGTTTTCGTTCCTTCCTAGCGCCGCGGTTTGTGGCCCTGCGGCCGTGCGCTGCAGCGCGACTGCGCCATGTGCTGGATTAAAGGCGAACGCTGCACTAGAAGTTTATCAAGCGTGGCAAGCACCCGCACGAGGGCGAGGGGAAGTTTGGCGTCAAGCGTGCCACTCTCGTCGTAAGCGAGCACAGCGAGATAACAGCGCCGCGGTGCGCCGCAGCAGCCGCTCCGGCTGCGTGAGCGGTGGTCCGGTTACTTTTCCGGCCGACTGTACGTATCCAGTATATCATGAATGTAACTCGAGATAGCAGAGTTGTTAGTTACTCGACGTGAATCACGTATGGCCGCCGTGGAGTCTGTTTAGATTTGCGAAGTAGTACCTCCAGAGGCTTGAAGAGGAGCAGGAGTTAGTGCTTGTAAACCGTCCCGGATAGATACATCTAGGCCAGCATAGATGGCAGAGCGTGGCGTGTTTCGTAGACGCAAGTTTGACAGGCCTCTGGACGGGGGGGACATTGTAGTGTAGTGGTCAGCACGTGGTCCTTGGCTCCAGCGTCCACAAATGCCTGCACCACCTGGTGTTGAGGCTCAGCCGCCAGTACTTGTGCGACCGCGAAAAGCGTGTCAGTATGCCCGACGGATTGATTGTGCAGTCGCGTTAGGGGACTGTTGTCGGTCACCTGGTGGTATAGCCAAGGTGGCCTGGTAACGGCGCCGGTTAGAGATGGGGGTACAGAACGACCCATGTAGTTACCCAACGTCGCTGCCTCAGCAACAAAGGTGAGTTCATGCATGCGGGCGGACGGACGCTGATAGACAAGCTCATCCAAACGTCCGAGAAGTTGCTTTTGTGGTTTAAATTCAAAACGAAGTTACGCACCTGCACCGATGCAGCTGACTATTCTGATGGTAACACCTTCAGCCGCAAGTTTGGTTAAAATTGCTAGGTCCTACGCGGGGGTAGACCCGTCGGCGTCATATATGACGCGTACCGTCGTGTTTTCCTCCGGAGTATCACTGTATCGCTCACACTTTTATGTCATGTATAGTGGCTTATTGTTCGCAAGGGCTCGCTGCGATGCTCCACGTTGATGGCCGATATATTTCATCCGGAATTCGTCCTCCCGTCCTTCACTTCACCGGGCACATGAACTTGAAGGTTGCTTCACATTCATTCTAAAACTCAAATGAAGTCCATCCTTTTATGCCATGACATTGAGTAGGCATACTAAAGTATATGTACTTAAAATGATTCACTTATCAATAGGTATTGCGCAATAAAACTGTTATTTGAAACCATATATGTTATGTTTGTTGTAAAGTTCTGCTCTGAAATTGTGCGAGTTTTTAAAGGATATGTGTAATTTTTTTTATGTGAAAGCCTATGTTTTCTAAGTTTTACTCTGTAATTGTGTGATTTTTATGGCGTGTGGTATTGAGTGAAATGTTGCAATATTATATTTGATCATTGTTACTAAATGCCCTGTTTACAAACTGCAGTTAGGTGCAGAGGCTTTTGTCAGGCTTAATGCCCTTAGCCTCTGCTTCTTCTTTTTTTTTTTAATTCCGAGTGTTTGCCGCGCGGCGTATGGAAGGCGTTTTAAAGATAGAGGTAGAGAAGAAAGTAGGGAGGAAAGAGCAAGAGAGGCGTTTTAAAAATGGGAGTAAAGCAAAAAGTAGGAAGGAAAGAGAAAGAGAAGAAAATAGGTAGAGAGGGGCTGCCAAGAGCACAGAAGGTCACGAAACCGACAGGTGTTCAAATCTACAGGTGTGCATGCAGTCCAGTGGCGTGCAGAAAGTCCATCAGCGACCTGCAGTATTTATGGTCCTGCACCCAGCGGTTGTAGTCTTCCGGTTTATCCCACCGGAGACCAACCTTTCTGAGCGCATCGTCTCGAGCGGTCCTGGTTCCCGCGCACGTCCACAAAATATGCTTGGCGTCAGCTTCAACCGCCGGAGACGGACACTTCCTGAGCCTCTTCTTCCGTTCCTGTAAATACTCAGGACAAATAAATTATTTCTTTCTTCTTTAACCTGGCTTCCTTGTTGAGCTGCCTCAAGTTGCGCGCCTTGGCCTCCGGTACAAACAGGATCGTTTAGACACGGCTTCAATGCTGAGGTGCTCGATGGCGAAAATGTCGTAAGGCGTCTTCTTGCCCTTCTTTCGCGGTACGGTGGAAAGCCGCCACCAGAGTCACCGTCAATGGGCGTGAAAAACAGCTCAGCGTCCTCGACGTGGCTGTCAGTTGGGGGACTGGCGCGCTTCTCGAATACGGCGGCGCCAAATAGCTCTTCGGCACCGCGCGATTCCTCACAGGGTCGTAGTCCATCGCCGCTAGGAAGAATTCGGTTTCCCGCTGGCTGAAAACAAAAGTTCGCGAGGAAACGCAGCGGAAACAAACAACGTCTTACAAGAGTTGACGCTGCGAAGTCCGCCGCAACACATCGCCAGGACACAGCGGGACTCCTTAGGTTTGACAAGTGTCCGTTGTGGGTTAGGTGGAGGATGCCAATCTTCGACGGCAGGTGCGGTATACAGTAAAAGCTGGTCAATTCAAACTGCAAGGTATCGCCACCTCAGTAAGAATTAATTGAAAGGTATAAGTGGTAAGAGTGAAGTGCAAGAGCCGTACAATGCGATTGTGGAGCAGAATAGCATGTGAGTGACTGAATGCTCGAAAAAATGCCGTGATTGAAACCTGCACTTTATCTAGAAAAACGAAAGCCAGCTCTTTTTTTACTCTAACGAGCGAATGTACGGGAAAGCCTCCATTTCGCGTACTCCAAAACTGAACAAGAGACGTGCGGCGTTCCATCCGGTTATTAGAGAATTTTAGCATGGCAGCTAGCGTGCGCTACGCTACCGTAGGCGGATATCGGGACCCGACGCATGCCCGCGTGGGAACGACGAGGCAGGCACCAGAACGAATGCGCACATGCCCCGTCGGACGCTGTAACCCACCGCCGATTGCGTAGCGTACGCTAGCCGCTATGCTAAAACTTGCGAGGGATGGCCACGCTGGTGTTTCGTCGGCCGCCTCCTCATGGTCACTGGCAGCGACAGCTTCTACGCTTATCACTTTAGAAACGATGCCATCTGTGAGCATGTCCCACACCCCGAACTCGTGTCCACGTAAACATAGTCCGCAAAGAATCTCCTTCCAAAGATCGGCCATGGGGTTTTAGATTACCCTTACCGGATTTACTTCCATCTCCGTTCTTCTCTCCCTTCCGCAAACGACGCAGCCTCGTAAATTGGCAGCAGGGCCGTTTCTCCGGCTGTGCGCCAGGCCTCAAGCTGCAGTCGCGGTGGCACGTAGTTCTTATTTTAGCGCAAGCTACACTGGCCAAGGTTGGGCAGTTTCCCGTGTGCCGTGAAGGGCCGTTCTGCGCAGGCGCGAGGGGCATTGGATTGGATTCGATTGGATTGCCTTGGCTTGACTTTAGTTGGCTTGGCTTCGATTAGATTTGGATTGGATTGAATTGGATTGGATTGGATTGGATTTGATTTGATTAAAGTGGATTGTGTTGGATTGTGTTGTGCCTCAGCCGAGGCAGACGCAGTGGCGCCGGCGCGTGCCCAGGTGTGCGCCTCAATTGCGCAGTAAAGTCTGACGCTGCGCCGGAGTCGCTTGATAGCCATTTCGCGTAGCTCGTGAAAAGCCGTGCTGAGCATGCACGCGGAGCAGTGACTGGACAGGACTGGACTGGACTTGACTGAATTGGACTGAACTGGACTGGACTGGATTGGACTGGAATGCTCAACCTTAGATCACGCTACGTATATCCTGGCATAGCAGAGCTAAGCCACTACTATTTTTTTGTCTGTGGCGGAGACCCATCGTGTTCGAACTAACAGGCTTTCCTATACATCGCCTTTTAAGGAGACTTGGCCGGATCGAATAGTAGAGTTCTAAATAGCCAGAAATCCGAATTATTAAGGTTCGAATCAAGGAGCTTTCACTGTAATAATACGGATTGACGTTACAAAAACAAGCGAAACCATTAGTGACATCGGGGCTAGAAATTGTAGTATATTTGAATATGACGTGACATCCACTTCCAGGAGCGTCATGAATTGATGCCATGAATTGACGCCATGGGTCCTGACGTTTCCATATCATCGAATGAGCGCAGGATACTGAAGCCGTAGTGTTTGCTTAACTAGTGCAGCATATACGGCTGAAGAAAGACTGGAACAAGCCCAAAAGGATCGGAAACGCAGCGCTTTCTGTGCGAGCCGACACCATCGCACGAACATTCAACAGTCAGTCCCGTTCTGGCAATGAGAGTGAGTGGAGTTATTTACAATACAATACAATTAGGTTTATTTTCCACCAATGTCACTACAGAGGCGAAAAAAAAGCGGACGGAAAAAAAGCTGCAGCCATGCAGCTTGACAGAGCACCGTCCGCCGACGCATCAATGACAGCCTAAAAACGTGAGGTGTACATTGAAAAGAAATGATTATACAAAATCACAAATGCCACCAAATGACAAAATGACAAAAAGACAAATGCGGCACTAAATAAACATATCTATGATGCGGTCATCCCTTAAAACCAGAATGTTCATTTCCTGTTTGTGAAAATAATTGAGCGTGCTGGGAAGTGTATGCCTTAGTAGTTGCTGTCCATAGCGAGTCCGTGATGATCGGATTTTCCAAGGAGGCTTATATCGGTGTGCGTATACGTATACAGCTTCCTGTAAATGTGTTAGGTCCATAAAAGTATCCAGTTTGCTTTGTTTTGCATTCCTGTACCTACGGATGAGTTTATACCGATATGTGTTTTTAGCTTTCAATATTCGGTGTTTTTGAAATAGTTCTTTCGTGTGCGCTATAAAGGGAACATTTTCAACAGCACGAATGGATTTCTTTTGCAATGTTGTTATTTTATGTATGTTTTTCAAGGTCGTGTTTGCCCAGACTAATGCACAGTAGTTCAAACGTGAGTGAAAGAACGCCTGGTATAAAAGTCGCTTCACGCCAGTGGGTAAGAAATGACGACACCTATTTATGATACCAGCGGCTATTTGCAAGATTTGTTGACGCAATTAAATTACAAGGATCGTACAAGTAGTACGCCGCTGCAGGTCTCACAGCGCGGTCGCAGCGTTTAGCTGTTCCACATCCCTTTTTCAGGTGACACCCAAAAGAAGATCTTAAAAGGAACAGACAACCAGTTTTTGTAAAGTTCGTGTACTCTAGCTCACATGAAAGCCAGCGTTTTATATACGGTGGTGACCGCAAGGAATTTCTAAATGAACAGGCGGAAATAATTTTAATTCGGCTTTAAAATTTCTCAAGTCTGGGATGGTGGCGCCATGTGGCGGCTAACCGTGACACTAGCTTACGTGTCTAAACAACACGTGTCTAAACAACTAAAAAACTCCGTCGATTTCAACGTGTGATTCAAAAAGCGCACAAAGAAATAGGAAAGACTTCAAATTGCGGTTGTTTTATCCGGGGACAATTTTTAAATACCTCATTTAATCTCACATGCAGCTAAAAGCGGTTAAAACTGAGTTATTGCACGGCTCAGTGTCAGGGTTGCCAGCATTGCTTTTGACAACCATTTGACAAAAATTCCGGTTTCATAATTTCCAGAGCGCTACCAGCGAAACCATTTCGAGTAAACTGTTTTAAGTGATTCCCTTTCATTTGGGATTAAAAAAATGCAGTCGACAAAAATCAGTTGTCTGTCCCCCTGCGAACCGTCAGATACTTCTCAGAGCGTGTAAGGATATACCCGAGCTCGCCCTCGCTCGTGCCGGATTTTACAAGGCCATTGTTCCCGGGTTCACCGCGAACGAAACTCCTTCCCTCGTTTCGTTTTCTCGGTAATCGCTCTGGCTTGGTACAGTCCCGATGACCCTTCATGGCTAGAACGGGCCGCCCCGCGGGAACCTTTTGTAGCGGCAAGCGCCGAGTGTTAATTAATACCCGGCATTACGTTCCACGAGGGAACCACTGACCCGGCGTGGTAGAGCCGCTGTAAAGCCGTTACGCCACCCTGCAACGTGCTTCGGGGCGCCATTGTTGACCCTTCGCCCTCAGCGGCCCACGTGACGGCGCTCGGATCCTCTACGGGGCCGGTCGGGCCAACACGTGAGTGGACACGGCCAACACTACCGATGTGTCGACGAAGGAGACAAACACGCTGTCCCTCGCAGCGCGGGCCGTGCGCCGTACGTAACCTTTATATAACCCGCCGACCGCTCCCGGAGTAAAAGGGCAGTGTTTGGCGGGGCGAAAAACACGTGCGTCGCCTGTGCAGTAACTGACGGACATGACAGGCCAGCTGTCGTATCCGGAGCTAAACGTTCATTTGGCGGGATAAAAGGCTTGATAGGTTTTTTTTGATAGATTTGCGCTAGAGGTTACGTCTCTGAGTAATTGCGGGGCGCGACCCACCCACACCGCTTTCCGACCTTTTATGTGCTAGGTACGTCTTGGCAAGCCACGGCAGGTTTCTAGCGTCGATTTTGTGTGTGCGAGTTTTTTTGCTGACGTGTTCATAAGAAAGAGTAAAAAAGTAAAAACGAAAGAACAAAGGATGAGAAAAAAATGAACACTGACACTTGTGATGAAACCGTTACGAGGCACACATGCGCGCGCGGACATTCGAAACGTTCACAAAAAGTCGTCAAATCTCAGAGTCTGTTAGGCAAGTCAAACAAGCCTTAGTTCCGTGGTCATCCCCCGAGGATAAAACATTATTTAGTTTACCAGCTTGCCTGTTTTAGCTCACACTCAGCACGGTTCGTTCGAATGCTCGAACAACGTACAAATACAAAAACCAAAGCACCTTTCTTGAAAGAAATATGGTTAGAGCCCGAAGCGTTCCCCCATGCAACGTGATTAAAAGCCAAAGTCAAAATTCAAACCGCTTCGAACGTGTCGGATTGGCGCAGTCGGATAGACGTCGGCTTCAAAACACGAGGGACCCAGGTTCGAATCCTACCACGGGGACCGTTTTTTCTTCAGACGCTTGACGTGCCTTCGTGAAAGGCCTTTCCGCAGTGCGTTTTGGCCGTAATGATGTGGAGTTTGGATTTTGATTTGTTTAATTGTAGGGTTTAACGCGCCAGGGCTTAATGCGATGAGGCACGCCGGAGTGGAGGGCTCCGGCTTAATTTCGACCACCTGGGCATCTTTAACGTGCGCCCAAATCTCGTACACACGGGAGATTTTGCTTTTCGCCTCCATCAGAAAAGTGGCCGCCGCGGCCGGAAATCGAACTCGCGACCTAGTTTAGACTTTGACTTTGGACCATGAAGACATTGGCTTCGTATCAAAGAAAGCGTCGCGTTCCAACTATCTTTCACTTCCCGATTATCATATTCGTCGTCACAGACAGTTGCCTTTTCTGCGCTGCGATTGGGTCAACGACTCAATCGGTGAGTAACAGAAAGCTTCGCTTTAAAAAGAGATGCTCAACTGTCTGCACCAGGAAGCAGTCCGGGCACAAATAGAAGACTGTTCACTGTATTTTTAAACAACCTGCCGTGCAGACAGTCACTACCCCCGAATAGAATCTGAATGCCACAATTTTTCTTAAAACTCACATTGGGAGACAGTGAACGGCAGGGTCAGCCTCGTAATGTTAAGAGAGCTAGTTAGAGCGCTTCGCTGTCAGCTCCAGAACGAGAACGCGAAATCTTGCACGTTGTCGAAAATCGCCCATGAAAATTTCCCTGGGCCATGAAGTCCTCTCCCTGGCATCTACAGTAGAGACAGCATTGCGCTGTCGGCTTCATCTCTGTCATTGATGAGGGTGACCGTGGCGCATGACGTCACTACCACTTTTGTCTGCTGCCCGTGGGGCCTAAAGGTATGTATAGCCACATGATTTACAACGAAGCTGTTAGCCTCTGGTGCGTCGGGATTTGCCAGGGCGTCTGTGTGCAGAAAAATTAAAGCCGTTCCACTCAATGTGAAAGCTGTCGGAAGTGCAGAGCAGTGATTCGCCATAATGGGCAGCACCGCCGTTATCCGCTTACTGCTACCACCCCATGCAATTCAAATTTCCCGCCTTCGCAGTGCTCACGCGCCCGCTGCCGCTTGAAATTGCGCCTGTGGGAGTTCTGTTCTCTTTGTGCTTTTCTCCCCGCACGTGCCGGCGTTGCACTGCCACATTTTGCGTTTACTATCGTAAAAACCAACCCAACAGGCGTCCTTAACTAAAAGAAAGCGGGCGCTGCCGGTTATTACGTATATTTTTACTCGAATGTACCTATAGTTTTCTTTGCGCTAAACAACGGGAAGATGTATGACAAGCGCCAGCGTTTCACGAGTTTCGAACGCTTATGACTATATAAACAGCTTGGATTTTCGAAGCCTCTGGGGTGCGCCGCGAACAACAGCGTTACACAGGGACGCCGCCTATATACTTGAGTCGAGCGAGCAAGCTAGGACGACAAGGCGAGCCCCTAAAGTGCTCTGCACTTAAAAGAGGAAGAAACGGGAGAAAAGGTGGAGAGCAAGAAAATAAAAAGAAAGAAAAATCTAAGAAGAGGATAAACGCAACAAAGCCACTCGCGCACCGCTCAAGTTCAATGAAGACGCCTTCCTTCCGAGACAACACCACCCGCACACCTGAAACGGATTCTTCAAGGTCAATCCATGGACGTCTTGTGATGAGCACTGGGAGGAGGCACTGGTGAGCTCAGGTCTAGAGGTACAAACCTCACTGAGCACCAGAGCTGCTGACGTCACCGCCCGGCACAAGCCAGCGGCCACAACCGACCCCTGAGACACATAAACCACAATAAAATGTTTTTATTGCGCAGCACTTAAGCGCTCGCTACTGTGGTTTCACGGCGCATTCGGCCTCGTAACCGAGCCAACGGAAGAAACACTGAAGACAGAAAGAAAGTGGAGAAGGAAAGCGTGGCGAAAGTGTAAGGGGGAGGGTGGTATGCCGAGGCAGCGCGTGACATCTGAGTGAAAACCACCCCTCGGCTTCTAGTTGCGCCCTAGAAAGGAGACGCAAACCAGGCATCCATGAAAGCAACCGTCTTGTCCTTTCAAGTTCAAAAAAAGCACAGAAACCCAGCATGCGCTGGGCGCTACACGTACATGGGTCCTTCGGCGCCCTCCTCGCTTTCGTGGCTCATCCAAACCACCTGACATTTGCGCGGGAAGTTCAAACACGATTCGCAACAATATGCTCGGCGGCGCCGACGCACTGCGAGATAACGGAAGGGTAGAACGCGCCGCCGTGCGTTCGCTGATCACGCGATCGACTCGTGAGACGCAGCAGGTATATGCGCCGTGACAGAGAAGGCTGCAGTTCGCTCTGCGCACAACTTTCGCACTAGGGAGTGTGGTAATCTTCGATGCTGTTTTCTTCATTTCTTGGTTGATTTCAGACCGCGCTAAGCTTAACAGTTTTGACAAGCATTGCAGCCCGGTAAGTCACTTCATATAGGCTGTTTTATTTCTTTGAACACGTCAACAGTCATCCGCTGACCACGTGGGCCGACCAGCCGGCAAGGTGCCAGCAGGCTTATCCCGAAGAGGAAACGGCAAACAGGGTGTATACAACGAGAACCTGCTCATGTTCGTCCGGGCAGACGAAAACACGGAGAGGAAGAGACGCCATGACATGAGTGAACCAAGCGGACTTCAGTCTTGATATCAGCCTTCTCGATGAAGAGATCGAAGAGATCCGTTCTGAACTTGCCAGCTCAAGACTTGTGCATGAGGTTACCAAAAAGCTCCGCTTCTAAATGGGGGAATGCAGCAAGACTCTGACTTGAACGTGTCCACATGCTGTTGTTGTTTTTTCGTACGAGGGCACTATCATGCCCATTGTATCATTTTGTTCGTAATAATTTTTAGATGCGGCGCATCTCTTGCTCTGAGGCATGTCCCTCCTCCGTCGTCGTCGGCGGCGGCGGCGTCCGTCCGCAGCCCTCCTTCGTTCGCCTCTCCCACAGCTGTGTGCAACACTCTCACTCCGGCGCATTAACATAACGACAGCTGGCGCGCTTGGTTGGTGCGTGCTTAGCTGCGTTAACGCTGCGTTAACAGCTGCTCCGGTGCGCATGTGCGCGCATGCGTGACTCTCCTCCGCGGTCACCTCTCCTTCAACCCAATGGAAACGCCAATTGAACCCCCAGATGCGCCGCATCACACCAGGGTTCCCTCGCGGGCAGATGGAGGCAATTTTTTGGTTACCTTGAGTGTGTATTTATGTACAGTAGAACCCCCCTCTTACGTATCTCAGTGCTGCGTTTTCCCGGCTGTTACGTTGTTTTTGTCTAGTCCCGGCGCAGCTCACCTAGTCCCATGTATTAAAATCCTCACTGTTACGTCGTGGCTCAGAATACGTTCCGCGATCATGCGTCGCAATCTGACACTCCGAAGCCGCCCGGGTAACATGCGCGGACCACCATTTTTTCGTTTCACGATCCTTGACTAGGCTTGGCTACGGAACTGACTGCAAGAAGCCGCACGCGGGCTTGATTCGTCACCACTAGATGGCCCTATGTTGCTCTATGCTATCACCATCATCACTGCGCTGACAACGGAATCTTCAGTTCGGAATGGTAAAAGTGCATGTTTGCCATAAAGTACCAGGACAAGAATAGCACGTGCTCTCATCGTCATCGTGCGCTTCAAGCTTTGAGAACACCTTCGCTCTCGCAACCGCGAAGTTTGTCGTGCCTTGCTGGCGTCGCGAAAACGGGAGGCGCTTTCCCTTTAGGAAAAGAATGACGTACTTCACGCAGTAGACAAGCAGCCAGTGCGGGAGAGAGTCGACATCGCTGAGACCTTGCATTACCAAGCATGGTGTTTTCCAGCGATAGCAAAAAGCGCCAATGTTACATTCTCGAGTTTTTTTAAGGTTTGAAAGCCAAAGTTGCCGAAATACATGGTTGCAAGGCAAAGCTACGTTGTTTTCGTTCATTTTAGAAGGTTTCCTCAGTTCTGCGTTTTCCTGGTTGTTACGTTCTGTTTTCCCGGTCCGGTGCAAAACGCATGAACGGGGTTCCACTGCATATGCAGGCAGTTTCAGGTTGGTGAAATGCAGGCACTCGTTGACCTCGTCTTCCTGTGCTCGTGTTGACTTGCGTCTTCCTGTCACGTGTTTTCTTATGCGCTGACCACCATGAGTGGTCATGGTGGTCATGCGCTGACCACCATCTGGCCCACTTAACTACCCGACGAGATTCTGGATGCCTGACAGGTCGCTGGACATCCGCTTTTGTGTGGCGAGATGGCTCCTCAATTTTTTCTACAAATCGGTCGAACATTTGGGAGACTCCACAGCCTTTAGTGAACCCCCATTACTCTGCACACCCTCATTCCCCTCTCCCTCACACTCCGTGTCCACCGCAATGTCAACAAGGCCAGTTGTATCTTTAGAGTTACCCTGCATTACAGCAATTTCGAAGTACTGTTGAATATAAATAAAAAATTAATCGTGTATCTGCCCAGTTAGTTACAAATGTCATTGAAAGACGATAGTCTTCGACAGCCCCTGCCACATGAGTGCCTGACTTCTATTCGCACCCACCTTTCACGCCCACAATAAGCACGGTGAAGTTGTACTCAAGTCAATTCATTTTTCCCGCGTCCGTTTGCTTATGCGTCATCTACTGGAACTTTTCTTTAACGTCGGATTTGAAATGCCGCCACGTGGCCTGGACTCGGCCGCGCGAGCAGTTTCTTTTTTTTTTTTTTTGTAATTATAGTACGAACCAGGCGGCAGAACCGGTACCAAACCCAACCGAAAACCGGAACCGAACCGATATTTTCGCCGGAACTGGAACCAGAACCAGAACCGCCATTTTTTAAGCACGCTGAACTTGAACCGGAACTGAACCGAAAAAATTCTGCAGAAATTCAGAGAATTATCTACTATTGCTCAGCATTCTTATGCCGGTGGTCTCGAGTGAGTTCTTTCCCGACAAATTTCATTGTTTTTCTAAATCCTGTCCAAACAATTATCGCCATTTACGCTATTATAACAATCAGAAGTGGAAATTTCGCGAAATCTGCATTATTGTGAAAATGCAGGGCGTTTTTTTATATTTTACTTATTTTTTAGTTTCAAATTTTTTTAATTCGTTTACGCTGATATAACGATTATAGGTGAAACTTTGGCGAAATCTGCATTATTGTGGAAATGCCACGCGTTTACATTTTCCCTATTTCCGTAATTGTTTAATATTTTTCTTATTTTTTAGTTTATCAGAATTTTTCCGACCAAAATCTGCAATATTGTGGAAATGCCAAGCGGTAAACGTTTTGATATTTCCGTAATTTTTTTATTTTACCTATTTTTATAATTTTGAATTTTCATTTAACCAATTATTTCCGTTTAGGTTGTTCTAACGATTACATTACTAACTTTCCCAGAATCTGCATTCTTCTGGAAATGCAGGGCGTTAGACAATTCACCATTTCCCTTATTTATTGTACATTTTTCTTTTTTTAGTTTTTCGAAATTTTGTTCGACCAATTATCTGCACATACGGTATTATAACGATTATAGGTGGCACTTTCGCGAAATCTGCAATATTGTAGAAATGCCATGCGGTATACGTTTTGACATTTTCCGTAATGTTTGATATTTTTGTTATTTTTCAGTTTTTCAAAATTTCGTTCGACCAATTACCTCCATTTGCGTTATTCTAAGATTACATTTAGAATTTCGCGAAATCTGCATTTTCGTGGAAGCTCACGGCGTTACATTGTTCGCCATTTTCCGTAATGATTTTATATTTTTCTTATCTCTTTAGTTTTTCAAAATTTCGTCCGACCAAAATCTGCATTATCGTGTAAATGCCTTGCGGTATACGTTTTGATATTTCCGTAATTTTTATATTTTACTTACTTTTCGTTTTTCGAAATCTCGTTCAACCAATTATCTCCGTTTACGTTGTTCTAACGATTACATTTGGAACTTTCACGAAGTCTGCATTATTGTGGAAATGCATGGCATTAGACGGTTCGCCATTTCCCGTAATTATGATATTTTTTCTTACTTTTTTTAATTTCAAGATTTTGTTCGACCAATTATCTGCATTTACGCTGTTATAATGATTACAGGTGGCACTTTCCTGAAATCTGCATTATTGTAGAAATGCCATGCGGTATACGTTTTGACATTTTCCGTAATGTTTGATATTTTTGTTATTTTTCAGTATTCCATATTTCGTTTGACCAATTATCTCCATTTACGCTATTCTAACGATTACGTTTGGATGTCGCTAAATCTGCATTTTTGTGGAAATGTAGGGCGTTACACACTAATGCTGTGGGGGTACTCGACAACGGATGCTACGCATTCATAAACGGTAGGTGGCCCCCTCAGTCCAGGAGGCCCCGCGCCGCCGCTGCTTGTATCACCTGCAGGATCAGGCAGCCCTGGTCCTGCAGGTCCGAGCTGGTCAACGCGCATTCCCACTGCTCGGGGGTTGGGGAAGGGAGAGGAAGAGGATGTTGAGGGATGTTGGAGGAGGGGGAGCCCCGCAGGGTGTGTAGTTGGAGGAGAAGAGGATGGTGGTGTTTTACAGTCGGCGCCAGATTCGTGACTTTTGGATGGAGAGGGAAGGCTGGAGCGGAGGATACCTTTAGCGAGCATGATGGTAGTGAGATAGAATGTTGGTGAAGCAGGGGGGAAGAGGGTGGAGAGTGGCCTTCGTCCGCCGCTTGCTGCGCAGACACGGGATGTCCAGCCGCACGTCAGCTGCCAGAGCAGGAGCCGGGCCACCAGGCCCCGCCTCCACGGGGGCCATCACCTCCTCGTAGAGCGCCAGCATGCGCCCCACGCGCGAGTGGTGGTGGCCGCTCAGCCGCTGCAACACCGAGCTGCCCCCTCGGCGCACCGCAGCCGGTCAATCTGAAGAACGGTGAGACGTACACGAGGAGAGAGTAGACAACACACACGCTGGGACTAGCAACAGTTTTATGAATAAAAATTCGATGGAAAAGCAAGTTCAGGTAAGAAGTATGTAAAGTAAGAAGGTCAACTGATGAGTACTAAAGAAGTACTAAAGTAAGAAGGTCAACTGATGGCGCAATTCAAAATCAGCTCTTTTTCAAATGTTCAGCTTCTTTAAACTCATAGTGAGGGAACACTCACGCACTTATCCACACCATGGTTACACATTTGACAAGCCTCGATAAGCTCCCGCTCGCACTTTATGGTTCCCCTCCCAATTATCCGTGTTTTGTCAAAGAAAGGGGTGCATCAGCGACTTCGGCAATGGTCAGGCAAGTTTGCCCCTCCGGCTGACGTGACCGAAGTTTCATGTTCTTTTAAACTAACGTTCAGACAGCGCCCCGTCTGCCCAATATACACTTTATCGCACTTCAGCGGTATTCGATAACATTTTGCGGTATGCGGTAGATTCTGTTTATTCGTTCTTGCAGCTTTTGTCCGTGCGCTGTCGTCAACTTTTGTTGAGTTTGCAGATAAACTGTTCGTACAGAAGAACGGAATCTGTATAGGGTTGAGTGTGGCACCCGGTTTGTGCCATATTTTTCTGTCCAAATTTGACAATGCTCTGAGCAGCGTTTTGGTTGTCGGTATTGTGAAGGTCTTCAGGTATGTTGACGACTTCTTGATTTTGTTAAACCTGACGAACCCTGCGGACTTAGCAGTGGTGTCAGGTGATGTTCTTAGCTCTTTTAAAGCGTGTAGCAGAGCATTAAATTTTACTAATGAACTCGCTTCACAGAATGAAATAACGTTTTTAGACTTAAAACTAACCTTTTGTAATACTGGACACATTTGCTGGGCGTACGCTTCCCGCACTAAGAAACAGCTTTTACCTTTCGAGTCTTCCCATTCCAAGTTAGTCAAGCGGGCGTAGCATCACTGTGTTTAGCAACGCCCTTAGGAAAAGCTGTCACCATTCAATGGAACAAAGTTTTGGCTAACAAGTTCAGCACTCACAATGGCTGGTTACCCTGATACTGTTTTGAAGTCGGTAGCCGAAACAAAGTTAAACAAAATGAGAAAGGAATCGGGCGGGACAGGCACGTGCTTTTGAGGACAATAAGAAAGTGGAAGTAATCTCGTACATTCACAAGATCTCGCACAATATTAAAATGTGGCCACCAGATGTGGCCCGGTGTAAGCTGGCAAGCCTTTGTCCTAAAATTGAAAAGCGCCAACCAAAGAACATGTACAGAACCCACCAAGAAGAATGCCCGACTTAGGATGAAGATACGAAATATTACAAGGCTAGCGGAGGATCATGCGAACAAATTACAACGTGATCGACGGCACACTATCTGCGAGAAAATGAAGGGAAGCCTCAGTCTCCGCAAAACATGGAGCCTCCTGAAGTACCCCATCGATCCCAGCTCAAGTAAAACGGTCACAGATCGCAACATGGCCAGAGTTTTGAACATGTACACTGGCCGGCAGCAAGACCTTTTCGCTGAGCTAACATCACTCTATCTAAAAAACCCAGAGAAACACTTGACCCTCCTTATACTGGCCAACCGAACACCAAATTGGACGCCGATATAGAAATGCACGAGTTCAGGGCTTCACGTAATGATAGTCGGAAAGGAAGTGCTCCCGACTGCGATCAAATTACATATTATGCTACTTAATTTGGATGACAAGACCCTGAAAATTCTTCTGTACAAATTCAACAAATATTGGCAATCAAGCGAAATTCTGGCTGAATGGAAGGAAGCTGAAGGGTAGTTTATTCCTCAATTGAACAAACCACTTAATATTAACAACCTCAGACCCATCCTCCTCACATCCTGCATAGGCAAACGCATGGAGAGGATCATGCTGAGAAGGCTAAAGCCTTTTCTCGAAGCTACAGGACAGCTCCCCAAGACGATGCTTGGCTTCCGGAGACATATTTCTTCCCAAGACGTCTTTCTCCAATTAAAACTTCAAGTGATTGATGTGTATGGTAACGACAACACAAAGGGAATACTGACCTGAGACCTCAAAGGACCCTTTGATAATGTCCTACACAGCACGATCCTTGCGAACCTAAACAAAACCGGCTGTGCAGCACGAGTCTACAAGTACGCGAAGGACTTCCTCACGAACTGAATGGCCAAAATTAAGATCGGAGATCGGGAACGTCACTTCCCACGCAATCCAGCTCGGCGATAGAGTAGGACCTCAAGGAGCAGTGCTGTCGCCACTATTGTTCAACCTGGCACTCCTCAAACTGTCCGCCATACTACAGACAGTAGGAGGCGTGGAGCATGCGCTCTAGGCTGATGGCATTACACTCTGGACCACCGGGAAGCAAATCGCCATAACCCAAAAACTACAAGAAACGGCATCCCTTGTAGAGAACATTGCCCGTACCTGCTGTGGTCTGGAGTTATCCCGACAAAAATCTGAGTTGCTTCTACTGGACGGCCACAAACGCCTCTGCAAGGTTCGCAGTTCTAAGAGACCACCCATCCAAGTAGGCGGTCATCTTATCCCTGAAGTTGCCAACATTCGCTGCCTAGGGCTGCACGTTCAAAAATGGGGAACTAATTCCATTACTATCCGAAAACTCAAGTCCACATGCTGGCAAGTACTTCGTTAATCAAAAAAATTACAAGTAGAAACCGTGGTATGACAGAGGCAGACATAACGAGAATTGTCCAGGCCTTCATAATTACCCGAATCATTTACAGTGCACCATACCTCCATCTTTCGGCTCGAGGAACTGACGAGATAAACATCATTATACGGAAATGCTATACACAGGCAATGAGCCTACCACAATGTACCAATACAGACAGACTAGAAGAACTGGGTCTCCATACCACGATTGATGAACTAATCTCAGCCCATCTGACGTGCCAATACAGAAAGCTCGAAAAAATGGGGGCAGGGGCACACGTACTCCGTCGCCTGGGCCTCTCCACGCATGGGCCTCCAGAGAGCCGATTAAACCACTCCTTACCGACAACTTGGCGTTCTAGAATACACGTGGATCCCATCCCCAGACACATGCCTCCCATGCAACATCGTGACCGCAGGTGGAAAAGAGCGGCTCCCATCGAAGCTCACCTATCGTGTATCCCGCCACAAGCGGTTCTCTACACGGATGCTGTAGCCCTGCCCATCAGGGGCGCCAGCTACAATCAGAAACTTCTGTTTGCAGTCGTGGTCGATGGGAATGGACACACCGTCTCCGCTATGACAATCCTTCCACCGGTTTCAGTACTAGAAGTGGCAATCACCTTGGCCATTGCCCACGCACCAGCAATGTACCCCAGCATCTACGTAGTCTTTGACTAAGCAGTGGCATGCAGAAACTTCATCTCCGGGGTCCTCTCAAAGACAGCCCAGGAGATTCTGCCCGCCTCGTCATAAAGGCACTGCTACACAAGTACAACATTCCACCTCCTTTGGATCCCGGCATACTCAGGCAGCAGGGGCAATGAGCGAGCACACGTGGCGACCAGCTCTTTAACACAACTCGCCCACAAGCGTCGGGACCCTAAAATTCGCCCACCTCCGCCCGGTTCCGGAAACACCAATTTCAAGCATAGACGAGGCTGTGGATTACATACCCGATAGACTGACGTCTTTCGCCGAAATCATTGAGCATTTTCGGTGCAGGCGGCGACGGCTGCCACATTCCCATCCCAACCTCACCAAGCTACCACAGACAATGCTAAGGCGACTGCAGACAAACACGCTCATGTGTCCAGTCAGACTCCACCAGTTTTACCCAGCGAAGTTCACCAACCCTCAGTGCAAGTTCTGTGGAGGCGACGGAACCGTGGAGGACATCGTGTGGCTTTGCAGTCACACCCCGGGCCTCTCACTCGCCCCTCTTCCGGTTCCTCAGGTTAGCACTCATCCTCCCTTTCTTTCGGAACAGGCACCCCAACAAGCCAGCAGTAACAACAGCATCCATTTTCCATCCCGTCATGCTCCTGGGCCTTGGAGGCTTATCCTGGACAGCCTCTCCCTTGAGGACCAGCTCCTACTGGTCGGAAGAGCAGAGGCTGCGTCCATGGCAGCCGGATTCCCCTGAGCTAGAGTCCGAGCCTCCTTTCCCGTACCCCCTCCCCTTCTAAAGACCAATAAATTGCGTTCCACCACCACCACCATGCCACAACATTCACGAAGTGCACGACAAATGTTATCTACCGCATACCGCTGAAGTGCGATAAAGTGTATATTGGGCAGATAGGGCGCTGTCTGAACGTTCGTTTAAAAGAACATGAAACTTCGGTCACGTGAGGGGGAGGGGCAAACTTTCCTGCCCATTGCCGAAGTTGTGGATGCACCCCCCTCTTTTACAAAACACAAATAATTGGTAGGGGAACCAGAAATTACGAGCGGGAGCTTATCGAAGCTTATCAATTACGTAAGCATGGTGTGGATAAGGGCGTGAGTGTTCCCTCACTAAGAGTATCAGGCAAAGAAGCTGAATAATTGAAAAAGAGCCGATTTTGAATTCGCCAACAGTTGACCTTCTTATTTTAGTTTTTACGGCGCATGCCCTGACCTTGCTTTTTCTTCGGAATTTTATTCATTAAACTGTTGCTAGCCCCAGCGTGCGTGTTGTCTAATCTCTCCTCGTGTACTCGTCTATAAGGCTGGGTTTCACCGTTCTTCAAAGTATGTACCAACAGGCCCAACCCCAAACTCTTCTACGGTCAATCTGGCCAAGCACCCGCTGGTCAGCCATCATCTCAAGGGTCCGCGCCCCCGCCTCGACCAGCGTCTTCTCGCACGGCGAGCTCTGGGGCAGGCCTAGGCAAGCGTGCACCCCTTTGCGATTGTCTCTTTCCAACTGCGCCAGTTATGTTTCTGCAGGCTCACCAGCGGCAGCGCGTACATAAGGAGACCCACAGCCGAGGCGCTGTACAGCCGGAAGGCCGTCCGCTGTGAGCCGCCACTGTCCCGGGCCACCATCTTGTGCACTGCCGTGGTGGCCAGCTGCGCCCTGGCTCGGAGCTCCTCGGCTGCCTGTCGGAAGTTCAGCCGGTGGTCCAGGGTGACTCCAGGTAGCGCACTCTGGTCCTCCACTGGAGCGCCTCGCCATCGATGGTCAGTCACCGGGTCCATCAACGGGCGGTGGCGTCCGCATGAACCAGCAGGGCGTCTGTCTTGGTGGCCGACAGAGTTAGGCCGACGCCCGCTAGCTCGGCCCGGACTACATCTATGGTCGCCTGCAGTGGCCACACTGTGGCTTTGCCCTGACCCTTGGGCCCCAGCACCCACCGGGCGATGTCGTCGACGTACACCGAAATGTAAACTCGGTGGCCCCCTCCTATAGGCAGGCACCCTGGCCGGGCTGGTATGACCAGGTTGAAGAGGAACAGGCTGATGATGGAGACCTGCGGCGTGCCCACGTCCACCGTTCGGGAGGCCGACAGGGCGTCCCCCACATGCGCCTGCGCCGTGCGGCCCGTCAGGAACGCCTCGACGAAGCCCCGTAGCTTGCCCGCAATGCCAGCCTCCTCCATGTCCAGGGAGATGGAGTGATCAAGATAGTGATCAAGGCATCACCCGAAGCTGCAGCAGCTTCAGGTCCGGCGTGGTGCCTCCCTCGGCTACTGTGCAGCTCTTTGTGGCTTGTCTGGTGCAGCAAACCAGGCGGCGGAACATTTCGGCTCCTTCCCCCAGGTCCTGTTCGGCAAGGCAGTGCCGGAACCGGTCCCAGTGGGTGACGTGGTGCAGTGCGGCTCGCTTGGCTGACTTGCCGGGTTGTGCGATGTGCATCTGGTAGTGGTCGGAGCCCCACGTGCTGGGCTCCCTCCTCCAGGTGGTCTCAGCCCCGGCTGACACTAGGGTGCACGCCGGAAGGTGCTCTCACCAGTGTTCAGCGCTGACAGGTTGGCGCGCAGCATTGCGTCCCACGAATGCTCTCTGCGTGCGTCCATCCGGCCATCTCCCCACGAAGTGTGGTGGGCGTTGTTGCGTGCGAAAATGAAATTTGGCGAAGTGCCAAGGTGAAAAACCGCTGCAATGAAAGTCAAAGCGTCAACGACCAAAGTGCAAACTGCCTGCGAGTCAAAGACCAAATTCTGAAGACACCAAACAAATCCTTCACAAGAAAGCTGAGCCCCCCCCCCATGGTCAACCGCGTCGGAATGCCCATTCGGATAGATACCGGCTGAAAGCGATAAAATCATCATCATCATCGTGTGTCCTCCCATTGTGTAAAGGGGGCTTTCTTGCAGGGGGTCGGTTAGGACCCCGCCATCAGTGAGACCAAGAAAGCTTCAAGGCGCAAACGCGAACAGCATAGAAGCTTTTGGTAAGTATAGGTGGATTTCATTGAAAAGTTTAGCGGGCGATTTCATCGCTTGGCAACACTGAAAACCACCATGTCCGTGATCACTGTGCCAGCGCATGCGTTTTGCGCCCGCATCTCGCAGACAAAAACACACCAGCGTCCATCGTCTGCCGCGTTTCAACCCTATTATCGGTAGTGGCGGCAACAGATATATTATTAATCGCACTCACATCATGTGGTGGCGTTCTACCTGCCATCGAGCACTTCTCATCGCCGGAGGATGGCAATATGGAAGAATACTATAGCATTAACCAAAGGACAGCAGATCTTGTAATTAGGCTCAAAAGAGGTACAAACTCAAGGTGGCTGCACGCGCACATGCAGCCACGACGACCAAGTAGTGGAACGCCTCTATGAAGATGTGGAATCGGCAATGGCTAAAGTAAAAACACAGTATACCGTAGTTATGGGGGACTTCAATGCTAAAGTAGGCAAGAATCAGGCTGGAGACAAGGCAGTTGGGAACTATGGTCTGGGCTGTAGAAATAGCAGGGGGGACCTACTAGTCGAGTTCGCAGAACGGAATAACCTACGCATAATGAATACCTTCTTCTTTAAACGGGAGAGCCAGACGTGGGCGTGGAGGAGAGCGAATGGGGAGCATAAAAATGAAATAGACTTCATATTATGTGATAACCCTGGCATCGTGCAGGATGTGAAAGTGCTCGGAAGAGAGAGAAAGAGAGATAATATTTTATTCACAGGTAGAAAGTGAGGAGGAGTTGTACGGAGTTGTGCGAGATTCAGAGACCTCGGCCCAGACTTCTGCTGACGGCTTCTTGAATGAAGTCAATCAGGCAGCGCTGCTCCTCTTCTCTTCTAAGTGAGGTCAGCCACTATCTATTGTATTCTTTTCTCATCTGGATGTATTGAGGGCACTGCCAAAGAATGTGGTCTTGGGTATTTGTAATTTCGCACTGCGAACATGATGGTAAGGGTGTTGTTTTGCCATCTGATAAGATGTCGCCTCGCAGGTGTTTCCAGTGTTCCGGCTTGTGCATGTCGGAATAGGATTTGCTGCTGTCTTGTTAGGTTAGAGTGGGGCGCTGGGAGTAGGCGTTTCGCTGTCTTCTACTCTTTAAGGTGAAGTTGCGGGTGAGTTGGTTCCTGAGATGTCGGATTTTGGCAGCTGTTGCTGGGAGCCCGGATGTATGCGTCTCGGGCAAGCTGATTAGCCTTTTCGTTTCCCAGTACCCCGGCGTGGCCAGGAATTCAGTACAGCTTCACAGTTCCTTGAATATGCTTGAATAGACCGTATGGTGAGATCGCGGATTATGCTAGATTTGACGAGGGACCGTAACAAGCTAGTACGAAAGAAGCCGATTAATGAGCTAACAGTAAGATGTAAAGTAGAAGAATTCAATATCGTGCTGCAGAACCGATATTCAGCTCTTACCGAGGAAGCAGAGTATATGACACAGGAAGCCAGCGACAACCTTACGCGCATTATCACGGAGTGTGCAGTAGAAGTCGGGGGCACGATGGCTAGACAAGATACTGGTAAACTTTACCAGGAGAGAGAGAGAAAACGTTTATTGTGAGAGCGTTTACGGTGTTCTTGTAGGAGTGGTTCACAGGAATCCATGAGCTGTCTTAGCAGCGACTGCCCTCTCGGTGAGCA
Source organism: Haemaphysalis longicornis (assembly GCF_048455015.1). Taxonomy (NCBI): domain Eukaryota; kingdom Metazoa; phylum Arthropoda; class Arachnida; order Ixodida; family Ixodidae; genus Haemaphysalis; species Haemaphysalis longicornis. The sequence continues at coordinate 81,219 of NW_027526412.1, read as the reverse complement.
GGAGCTGGTCCGACAGGCAGGGGCTGGACAGCAGTGTCTCCCACTGCTCTGGAGGATTTGAAATGCGAGGAAGGGGTGGTGGGCGCATGTTTTTTCGACACTCTAGGATAATATGTCGTAGTGTACCAGGTTCTCGGCAGTATTTGCATTCTGTTGGATACTGGGTGGGGGATATCCGGTGAAGCCTAATTGGATGCGGGAAGGTGTTGGTTTGTAGGAGTCTAAGTGTTGTTTCTTGAGATTTCGTGAGGTTTGGGTGAGGTAGCGGGAAAGTCCGTCGATTAAGCTTGTAGTGTTGTGTTATTTCGTGGTACGTTAGAAGAGGTGCAGGTTTCTCCACATCCTTCGAGGCCTGGTGGGCAAGTTCTCGGGCCTTTTGGTGGGCAAATTTATTGCCCTCCATTGAAGCATGTGCAGGCGTCCATACAATCCTTACTTTTCTGTCAGGAAATTTGGTTGAGAGCATGCGGTGTGTTGCTGGTGCCACCCAACCCGACCTGAAGCTCACCTATGGGGCAGAAACTTGGAGGCTCACTAAGAGGGTTCAACTTAAATAGAGAATGGCTCAGCGGGCAATGGAGCGGAAGATGATAGGCGTAACATTAAGGGACAAGAAGAGAGTGGAGTGGGTCAGGGAACAAATGCGTGTTAAGGACATACTGGTGGAAATTAAGAAGAAGAAATGGACGTGGGCAGGGCATGTAATGCGAAGGCAAGATAACCGTTGCTCATTAAGGGTAACAGAGTGGATAACTAGAGAAGGCAAGCGTTGCAGGGGGCGGCAGAAAATTAGATGGGCAGATGAGATGAAGAAGTTTGCCGGGGAAAATTGGTCGCAGTTAGCCCAGGACCGGGGTAATTAGAGATTAATGGGAGAGGCCTTTGCCCCGTTGTGGGCGTAGATAGGCTGATGATGATGATGATGATGATGATGATGATGCTTCGGCATTACGGTTTGCCAAATGTTTGTAAAGAGACGTAAGCGCGTAAAGAATTGGCTGATTCCACCCGCCGCGGTGGCTCAGTGGCTAAGGCGTTGTACTGCTGAGCACAAGGTCGCGGGCTCGATCCCCTGCCGGGGCAGCCGTTTTTCTAATGTAGGTGAATAGCAATAACGCCCGTGTGTACGAGTTTTCGACGCACGTTAAAGATCCCCATGGGGCCAAAATTAATCCGGATCCCTCCACTGCGGTGCGCCTCATCGCCTGCGTCGCGTCGGCGCGTTAAACCTTACAATCAATCAATCAATTCTCTGCTTCGTGCAAAAGAACGAAGTACGCGCCCATCGCTGTGTGGCAATGCCGACTCGAGGGTCAAATTGAGCACAAGTAAAGGTCCCGTCCTATTTCCCACCCATACCGCTCATATTTCCGAATTCCCGTGTGCTTTCGGCCTCGACGGTGGGGCAAAGCAGCAACCATATGGAACGTTTTGCTCGCGTCTGGCGGCCGTCGGCGTCTCCTGATGGCGACGCGAAAAATCCTTGGGAGCACAATTTACTCCGTCAACATCTGCCAGATCGGTGTGTTAGCTAAAAACCGCCTAATTGTTCAAATTGGTTCTTCTTTTTTTTTTAACACAAAAGTGTTTTATGCCGGGGTAGACAGATTTGACCGACGTCATATCCGTCACGGAAATGACATCACCAGAAAAAGTTCCATTGGCGCTGCAGCGCTAGGTTTCGAGCTCGCGATTACTCTGGCCTTAACGGGAGGTGTGAAACACTCTGCCGACTGTGCAATTTACTTTTTTATTTTAAAGGTATGGTTTCTAATGCAAGTGATGCATTGCTCGCGTATGAATGTTCAGAAATTGCACCGAATATTTGCAGTGTTTATATTGTCGTCGACGTGGGAAAGGTGTGCAAGAACAAACCTCTTTAGACGTGTACGAGACGGTGGACTGGGACTGGCGCATTTGTTCGTGCGCCAGTTAGTAAATCGATTTCTGTTTTTGCGGGACACAAGCGACCTTTTTCTAAGAACCGTGTGCCAGGTGCGCTCAGGTCAAGTGCTACCGCAGTTTGTGGTGTCTACAAGAAGGATATGGGGAGAATTTCCGGGTATTTTATAGAAATCGTGCTGGCGGTACGATTTTTTACGGCACGCTTTTCAGTTCAGTACCTGAGCGATATTTCCCGTAAAAAGTTGTACAAGGAATAATGTGATAATCTATTCCCTGCGCCACGGTACAGAACATTGTACATTGCAGGCCCTGGGCAAGATGTTCCTAAAAGGGTCAAAAGGATGCCTGTTCAGGGTGGGGCGAAGTCTTTCTTCTTTAAACTCCACACCGGGACACTCACAGTTCAAACGTGGCTTTAAGATAAGGCGTTTGAAGTTATGTGGGGTACAAACCGCACAATTTGTAAGCAACCGGCAACAATAGACCACGTGTTCATACTCTGCTGGATGGCAGTCCACTTTTGGGACGTCCTACAGCGAACACTCCACAAAGAATTTCTGTTGAACCCACACGGCATTCGGTACGTCCCAACCGAAAATGAAGAGGGCGTGCCGTACGATATGCTAATGCTAGTGGGCCTGTACAGTATTTTGGGGTCGAGGGAGGGGAGGCATGGCATGGCTTCACGGTGATGTGGATGCTAGGCCAGTACGACCGTTCTTTCGTGAGTGTGACGCTTTTTTTTGAAGGGCTTAATGTCCAAGAGTATGTGCCTGAACGGCTGGCACGCGTGGAACCACTGACCGCACTGAAATAACTTTTAACGACAACACCATCTGGAAGAACCGGATTGTGGCTTTGTATTAACTCGTGCTGTCTTGTGTTGTAATGTGTTGGTTTTGTGCATGTCGAAGTCCGGCAATAAAGAAAAACAAAAGACTGAGCCATGAAGTCATCCCTGGGTAGCTGTACGAACGCGCCATATGTCATTCCCACTAACTTGTCGATTCAGATGGTGCTGCCGTCTAGGAGAGGTGAAGTGAAGTATTCCGTCATGATGCCAATGACCGCCGATATTTGACGCTTCGATAGGGCTGAGTGTAGCAGCAGAAGCTGCTGTGTTTATCCGTCCGCAGCCTATGTGGAACGCCGCCGCGGCGTTACGCAAGCTGAGCTCGTCGCAACGCAAGCGTCTGGCGTACACGCCACGGAGCAGGACAAATGTGATAGCACCTTTGCCTAAGCGACCCGCCATCAAGACGCCGCTCGCCAAGCACACCCACAAGACTGCTACCGACCCGCTAATCATGTTCCTTTCGCTGTAGCGTATTGAGACTTCACCGAACGATTCCCTGACAACCCATTCGGTTTCGTTCCTACGGTTTGAGAGCGCCTGGGATTTCAATCGGACTTACGCAATGCTCCGGCACGTGTAATCCAGTGTCTAATGTTGATGCGTCCAACGGTGCCATACCGACGAAGTATAAATAGCGATGTGCAAGTTCATTTCGATGCACAATAAACATTCAAATGCTCCTTTGAAGGCACATTTCACGTTCGTTTTTACCGATTCCTATGAAAGAAGGATCAACCACAATTTTGTCTTTAATTTTGTCGTCTCCAACGCCCGTTTACTGTTGCCGCTTGAAGACACCAACGGCGGCCAGACGCGAGCGAAGTGCTCACTGTGGTTGCCGCTTAAGTGCAACATCCCTTCTTTTGTACCTTTTTTTACTATTTCCGGGAAGGACGATGACTCCGGAAAACAAAGTGAAGAAATGTATTGTTTTAGTTATGGATGCATTTACATTTTAGAAACTGTCCCAAACCAACATCTGATAGGACAGACGCCCCAAGTGGCACCAGTCAATCCTGCGTTGACGGCTGTGTCACGGCGTCTTCGTCGGCAGCGGCAGTGGTTATGCCTGGGAAGGACCTGACCAAACGTTTCAAGATTGCTTACAGGACGTCCTCTACCGCAGCAGAACTGGTCGGTTTACGCGAAGCGCTCCGCACCATTTCTTGTGAAAGGCCACAGCAGTGGATTATCTTTTGCGACTGCAAACCAGCGCTTCAGGTACTAAGATACCCAATGAAGCGAGGCGCGTACGATCAGCTGACCACTGATGTCGCTATCCTGTTTAAAGAGTTGAATTAAAAGGGCCACACGGTGGTGTTTCAGTGGATACCAAGTCACTGTGGCATCGCTGGAAATGAGTTGGCGGATGCAGAAGCACAGCAGGCACACCACAATGGAACTCTCCTGTCTATACCCATCACAAGGAAGGATGCTAACGCGATACTCTACGGAGCGCGTAAACAAGCTGCAGCCTTGCATTCGTCGGACCCGCAGAATCGACATGAACGCCTTCACAAGCTCGATCCAGAGCGGAAGTTCTGGGTCAGTCATGCTCCTCGTCTTCGCCTAAGTCAAGAGACATTGCTACACAGGCTGCGCCTTGGAGTAGCATTGACTCGGAAGTATCTTCACACAATCGTGCGAGGGGACAGCTCAGACTGCCTTCTGTGCGGTTGTCCTGAGAGTATCGAACATTTGCTTAGTGCTTGTCCAAAGTACTCTAGTGAGCGAATGAACCTTGAGACAGCTTTACTACGCTTGGGCACTCGCCCTCTGTCCGAACAAAAGATTTTGGGCACGTGGGCTGACAACAGGAAGCAAAGCCTAGCTGGTAAAGCCCTGCATACATTTCTTGGTGACTCCTCTTTGGATTCTCGCCTCTAGGTTGCGACAAAATTGAACAGACTGCGAAGTAATGTCTGAGAGTTTCTTTTTTTTTTTCATGGATGATAATCATGTGCTTAAAAGTGAACTGTAGTCATCTGATTCAGCGCCCCGTTGTACATGAGACGCTTACTTTCATTGACATTTCCCATACCTTCCATATTCGTTCCTTTCTCTTTCTGTCGCCAGTACCCTCCCCCCAGAGGGAAGTAGCAGGCCCAAGATCAATTTCTCAGGCCGACCTCTTCTCCTTTTTCAATAAACATTTTCTCTCTCTCTCTCTCTATCTCTCTCTCTCTCTCTCTCTCTCTCTCTCTCTCTCTCTCTCTCTCTCTCTCTCTCTCTGCGTAACAAGGCAAATTCGAAACAAGTCAAGAAGAGCGCATTGAATTCTCGCTGTTTACCCGGATTCGCAAGTTTACCTCAACACTCTGGTGTGTAATTTTGGCTCAGATATCCCTGGCATTGTGATCTTAAGATAGCGCAGGTCTGGTTGCAGTGTTCAAGGAATGTTGTAGTGTAAAACATAATGCCCAATATTATACACAAATGCATTGCTCGCATTAGGGACAATGTAAGCAGTATGATATCATCTGAGCCCTTCAAAAGCATTGAAGGACTCTGATATCATAATATAAGAATTGATTGACTGACTGAATAACTGACTGGCAGATTGATTGATTGATTGACTGACTGACTGACTGACTGCCTTGATTGATTGATTGATTGATTGATTGATTGATTGATTGATTGATTGATTGATTGATTGATTGATTGATTGATTGATTGATTGATTGATTGATTGATTGATTGATTGATTGATTGCGAGGTTTAACGCGTCAAAGCCACACTTGGGCTATGAGGCGCGCCGCCGTAGTGGGGGGCTCCGGATCAATTTTGAGCACCCCGGGATCTTTGACGTACGCCGAAATGTCGACACACGGCCGTTCTCGCTTCTCGCCTCCGTCAGAAAAGCAGCCACCGCGTCCGGGATCGAACCCGCTTCTAAGCAGCAGAATGCCTTGACCACTGAGCCACCCCGGCGGGTCAAAATATAAACGCCGGACAGCCTTTATTGTATTCCTTCATAAAAATCCCGGGCCATCTCCACTAACGTGAAACCTGGGGAGAACCGGGCGAAGCATGCAGTGTATAAGCGTATTCTTGGCGCCTTGGCGTATTTGGCAATGGAGATGAAACCTGAGTGAGTGAGTGAGTGAGTGAGTGAGTGAGTGAGTGAGTGAGTGAGTGAGTGAGTGAGTGAGTGAGTGAGTGAGTGAGTGAGTGAGTGAGTGAGTGAGTGAGTGAGTGAGTGAGTGAGTGAGTGAGTGAGTGAGTGAGTGAGTGAGTGAGTGAGTGAGTGAGTGAGTGAGTGAGTGAGTGAGTGAGTGAGTGAGTGAGTGAGTGAGTGAGTGAGTGAGTGTTGGGGGTAGAGGTTTGCTGTCTGAAGCACGAAGCTCTCTAGCGTGAGGTGTAAACGAGTGTACCGGTGTTTTTTAGTACGCGTTACGTAGCGTTCCAGCACAAGGCGTAAACGAGTGTCCCAGTGTTTTTTTTTTTCCGTACGCGTTATGTTCTAGCGCGAGGCGTAAACGACTGCCCCCGGATTTCAGTACCATTACTACATGTGACGACGCTTACGACGACGACAGGAGACGACAACAGCCCGAGCCCCTAAGGGGTATCGCCCCTAAAACCCATGTATTCCCCCCAGAACACTACAACGTCAAGACCCTCTGAAGGCGGCTTCACTAGCATACACGAATGCATTGCTGAAGGAACCATCTTGGGTGTCATATACACAGTCTGACACCCAATTTCTAAAAAACCTAAAAACGTTTTTAAAGAAATCACTACAGCGCAAACAAAAAATTCAGTGCCTTCCACTCTGCGAAGAAGGAAGACCAGCGAAGCGGAGTGCAGTCCAACGAGTGCACAAAAGAAAGCACGTTTGTCTGTAATTTGCAACTGAGCCGTGGAGCTAGAGAATAATAGGAGTGGAAACGAAACATTGAGGCGGGCGTGCAAGACGAGCAACCAGATAATGTTACAATGAAAACGAACGCTGACTACGAAGGTGAAGGCTGCGAAGGCTGCGACGGCGAAGGAAAGGATGTCCTCCCCTTATGGATGAAATGAGAGCAGCCACAATTCATTCCAGGACTGCGCAGTGGAATGCCGCACAGTTTCTTCTCCCGCGAGAGATGCCGCTAGCTTAACCTAGTACAAGCACCTTTGACGTTATCTGGCCGCAATGGGAAGCGTCGTTTCCACTTCCCGTTTCTCCTTGCTCCATGGATTGAGCGTGCCTCCTAGATTATTAGTTTAATGAATCCTGGAAGGACGAGAGTTTTATTGTAGTGGTCAAACGTTGGGCTTTCCGTTTCCCTACCCCCGCGTCGTGGGCATCTTGCTGCCTGTGTAACATACCGCCAACCCAAATAACTCTCCCACGATAGTCAGCAGTCAGGTCGCATTGGGCCGTGAAAAGCCCACGTTTAAATCAACCTCCCCACAGCAGAACGGGCATGTCAATGGTGACCGCGTGAAGCCTGGCGGTGCGCGTCAACCACCCCCCCTCTCTCCACCCCCCCCCCCCCCCTCGCTCCGAACCCGTGCTCGTTCAACCAGCAACCGGTGATTGCGCGTGCTTAGACGTGAAAAACACCGAACAGAGTTTTGCTCCGGAAGTTCTTCAAGCGGGGCGGGAAAAACAGCGGCAAAAACGCCACTCCAGGAGCGCTTCACGATGGAAACTAAACACTCGTTCTTGGGTGCGAAGAATTCCCATTCCACGGTGATTTATTCGCTCTCGCTTTGTGTAGAAACGAGGCATATACAGCTTTGATGTAAAGCCTGATGAAACACTACACCCGTAGAAACACAGACGGGCGCTGCTGTAGGACTGGGCAGTGGCCGTCCGTGTCTCTGCGTGTCTACTCTTTCGTTGCGTTTTTTTTTCTCGCGCTGTTATTTCAAGATCATGAACCAACTAACTCGAACAATAGTCTTACCTGGGCACTTTTTACGACGCAGTGAGTGCGATAGCATTAACGTTGAATGTCGAACGGATACGCAGGCATCGCGTGCGCCGCCATGCTGTGTTGGAGGAGCGCCATCTGTTGGCCCAGCACTGTATGATCGCGGCAATTGCGTCAAGGAGCCACGAAGACAAAATACAACTTGGGTTTATTAGAAAGACTGCTTAGTCCCGATAACAATGATACCAATATCATCGCAATCTTCGAACACATCCCGATAACAATGATACCAATATCATCGCAATCTTCGAACACATAACGGAAATATTAAAGAAAACTTGTGAAGCAGTCGCGACCCCCTAGCTGATTTCCCGCAACTTTTCTATGACGTCACGGAACCTTGTTTGTGTGGTTGGCGGCCGCCTAAATGACCTGTCGCGACGACACATGACTGGACGTCTGTAATGGGGCCTCTAGTTCCATTTGACCGCATCACTTGAATGCTAACGTGCCGTTAACGCACTGAAAATTATGTTTTATTGTTGGCCCGTATGACGTCATTCCTGCTCATAACACGTCACTGTGGCGCAAAATTTGAAAGTTTTTAAATACTTCTTGCTTTTTTTTTCCTTAAGAAACATCTTTTGTGGCTCTAATGGAGCTGAGTGAGATACTAAATCTTAGTTCTTTCAAATTAAACGAAGTTGTATTTTCTCTTCATGGCTCCTTTCACTGCTGCTGTTCAGGTAAGCGCCTGCCTGGCAGTCCATCGCAGTAGCTTCAGCCTCTTCACGGTCGCGCCTTCCGATTCTGCCTTCCAGCCGCCTCCGCTGCTCCGCCCTCAGTTTGCTTCGTGGTTTCCCGTCCCTTGGCTCCGGGTCGGCCGCTAGTCTGGACCTCCTCACCGCGTTCAAACACTCCTGCCCCTCGTCAGCACTGCATTGCAGTGGCCAACAGCGTCTCACAGCTTTCCCAGATGAAACACTTGCAAGTACATCGCCGTATGGACTACGCGGAAGAAATTCGAAGAACAATTGTAGCGTGGAGGGTGGCGCGCTCATCTTATGGGCAGTCGTAAAGTGGTCCCTACATTGGCGCCACCTTCTTTATACCGGCTAGGACGGCCCATCTCTAGCGGTGCGACTGACAGCGGTGCACGCTGTCATTATTACCGCCATCCTTTCCCTTTGCGTCTTCCTCTTTTCATTACTGCGGCTGAGAAACTTGGCTAATCACCCATGTTGTGACATTAGCCGAACCCTGCTTCACTAGTCGCCTAATTGCTACCTCTGTAATCAACCCGCTGAAATTACTCACGCAGGCCACAGTACGTGTCTGCAACACAGTCTTCTGAGTCGAAGGCCGCCACCTGTTCACTATGGCTACATTCATTCAGCTATACTAATTGAGCTGTGGTAATCCCGTGCTGTTGCCGGGGTCAGGAGAACCCTGGTTCGAATCCCTGCCAGAAACAAATTTACCCAATTTTTTTTTCGACTCAATTATGTGCATTGTCGACAGATGCTTCCTCCGGAAATGTGGCTTCATTTCAAGCACTCATTCGTTTGGTATTGTTAGCTGAGGAGGTCACCATATTGTGCGTCATTCATCAACCTTTTTCTGTGCCAGGAACGCTCGAGTTCCTACCTGTAGGGTTAGCTGCCGCTTTCGCAGTAATAACTTAAGGGTCTTTTGCGAATGCCTTCATAAGACCATGCATCCCAACTAAAAAATATACATGAAGACATTTTAAAGTTGGTTTCACAACTATACACACACGCATGGCTGAGAAGAGATTCTTGCGGCAATATAGGCAGAGTGACTCCAATGTACGAGGGCCCTAGGGAATTTAGTAAATACCCTCGCAAGGCCCAATGTGTCCTTACAAAGCCGTACACATGGAGCCCGTCTAAAGTTTGGTTCACTATATACCCAAATGCATTGCTGCGGGAAAAGGTTCCTTCGAGGGACAATATAAGCTGCTTGACATCGAAATGTGCAGATCCTATGGCATTTTATTATATATTTTCGTATATTTATATAATTGTTTTATTTATATAATTGTATAACTATATTTTATATTGATATAATTTACATAATTATATATATTGACAACATCACTAGCATCCCCACAGTGTTTTCCGCCGAGATCCTTTAAAATCGGCGTCACACTACACCGGCATATATTTAATATTGGCAATCTGCTTTCAAAGTATGAAGGCTGGACAGTATTTCACTAAATACGTCGCTTAGGTGCGATGTATCTCTACGAAGCACTACACACCGAGCCCCTTTCGGGTGCGCTCGGTGTGTTGTGCTTCATTACACAACCGAATTTTTTAAAAGGCCGTATTTCATGTGGAAGCAGAACCAATCTTATATCGAAGGGGAAAATGCCTCCGTGTATGTCTGTAGAGGCCATACACTTAGCCTTTGTAAATTCTTCTTCGCTATCCAACACAAATGATAGCTGAGAAGTCATTTTAAGAGCAAAATGCGCGGTCGTATAGCAAGCAAGAAAGCCCAATGGCCTGTACCACCTTACTTTACAGGACCCCACGTATGCCTACAATAGTCATCACTCCGAGGCCCGTAAAAGTCGGCGTCACAACAATTTTAAATGCAGAGCATTTCAGTAACTCACGATGTCACCCGCGTTGACGTCCGTAGTCCGCACCCCTCCCCCTACACTATATAAAAAAATACTATCCGGCGCCTGGTTTCGATCCCTCGACCCTGCGGGCGGAACGCAATGTACATGGTGCTCTACCCACTGCGCCACAAAGCGGACACAGAATGGGAGGCTACGAACGCGCCTTATATCCTTGACTCATTCAAACTACGTCAAGAAGCTGCTGATACAACGCATTCACTACCACCAACTCCCCAAACACTAAACGTTAACGCAATACACCCACCCCCTATGCGACGCATTTACTCGAGTCCCCCTCGCGGGGGGATGGGCCCAATTACGATGGCAGTGCAACGCCGGCACGTGCGGGGAGAAAAGAACAAAGAGAACAGAACTCCCGCTGGCGCAGTTTCAGGCAGGAAGCGCGCGAGCACTGCGAAGGCGGGAAATTTGAATTGCATGGGGTGGTAGCAGTAAGCGGATAACGGTGGTACAGGCCACTGTGGCGAATCACTGCTCTGCATTTCCGACAGCTTTCACATTGAGTGGAACAGCTTCTAATTTTTTGTGAAGGACAATCTTGTAGGGGCAATATAAGTGGCGTAATGCCGCCCACCGGTGAGCCTGGATCCACTACGCCGCCGTCATTGTTTCCCACCTCTGTCCTCCCGGTGATTTTTCTAACGCTGATAACGTCGATGCTGATGAATGGCTCAGCAAGTGTGCACGCGTCAGGGCCCACAGCCGGTGGGATGAAACAATAATCCCGGCGAACGTTCTATATATACCACCTGAAAGGAACGGCAAGGGTTCGGTTCCTAACCAACTAAGCCAGGTTCACAAGCTGGGACATATTCAAACAGGAGTTCCGCGATTTGTTCAGCGAGTCCCTTGGGCGTCAGCTAGCTGCGAAGAAAAATCTCTCTTCGCGCGCTCATTCCTGTACCGAATCCTGTCACCTACATCCAGGACGTGTTGGCTCTTTCCGTAAAAGTGGATCCCCAGATGACGGAGTCCGGCAAGGTTAGGCACGTAGTTAACGGTATCGCAGATGATGCCTTCAATCTGCTCATGTTGAAAGAAAGCGCCGACTCCGTACTGAAGGAATGTCGCCAATTTGAGCAAGCGAAACGTCGCCGCATCGGACAGCAGTTCACCAGGCATCCTTACACCGCCTCACCGCCTCACCAGCAGCCTCACACCGTAGCAGCCTCATCGTGTGCGCATGTGGCAGCGCCGCCCAGCGCCCACCGTCGACACCAGACCCGATGCCACATTCCGACACCCTGACCAAGATAGTGGGCCGAGAAATAGAGGCCATGGCCCCGGCTCCTGTTCAACACCATGGGCACGACCACACCCAGAGCGGAATGCGCACGTGACGTCATTGCCCAGGCTCATGTGGCCTCCCAAATCGCCCGCGCCAAGATTGCGGCGTCACAGGCAAGGCAGAAACGTGGCTACGACCACCGCGATGTGTGCTTCCCTCCTGGCTCCCTGGTCCTCCTGTGGACACCTTCACGACATGTTGGCCTATTCTAAAAGCTCGCTCCCGCTCCCCACGCCCGTACCGCATCATTCGTCTGGTTACTCCCGTGACCTAAGAAATTATTCCAGTCACGCCCTCGTCGTCAACTGCGCAGCCAACGTTTCAACTTGTGCATGTGTCCCGCTTGAAGCCCTATACGTCTTCCGCGACTGAGCTCAGCCCTCAGCTTGTACCGTCGTCAGCACCGGGACGTCGCTTCTGCCGCCGGGGGTCATGTCACGGGGTCGTTCCCTTGGTTTCTTGCTGCTTTAACCATAAATTGAACCGGCGTCTCAACCTTCTGTACGGGTACGCGCCTCTGTGATAAGCATAGCGATAGGCTGGAGGGAGACGAAGACGCTCGCAAATGTCGGTTTGCGGGCTGTTCCTGAGACATCGCAGCTGCCCTGTCTGCCACTACTATTCCGTTTATTATTGTAAATACTGTTTGTGAATACACCTCTTTCACTGAAGTCAAGGGTATGACGGAAGCCCGTCTGGTCGGGATGCATTTTGAAGAAGAAAGACCAGGGCGCCAACCACAAGTTATTTCGAGTTTAAAATTTCATTTCATTTCATTTTATTTTATTTCCTTAAAGACCCCCAAATGGGGATATTACACAAGGGGTGGTGTAAGCACAGCAAAATAGTAATTTGTAGCCACAAAAAATTTAACAGGACAGGTGAGCCGTTACTTCGGCACTGAAAGAAGACGGGCTGGTGATGGCGGCGATATGGTGGGGAAGGCCGTTCCATAAATTAACGTTTCGGGTTCCACACGGAAGCCTCGGTCACAGTAAAATCTTGAAGGGAAATAATCGCCTTAAGTACGTTTCACAATGCTGCGCAGGCAACTTGCGTAGATTGGCGGCATATTTCCGGCGTTCCTATTCAGCGTGTGTTCCGTCGTCTGTACGTGAAGCGATTCCAGTAGCAGGCGTGAGGTACCATTCCTTTCTTTTGCGAGGACACGTGAGGCAGACCAGTTGATTGTGTGCGATCTGGTATCGCAGTGCTCGGCAAGGGCGCTTGTCGACACGTGGTTCTTGTTTACATCATTTCGATGTTGCTGCAGGCGCTTCGCGAAGTTTCCTCATTCGCCAGTATAGACGTAATGGCAATCTGCACAAGGAATGACGTAGATAACGCCTGGATGCCTCTCTGTCTCTCAGTCTGCAGTTTGTCCTTCACGTTCACAAGTGTATGCCTTAGTTTGCGAGACGGCACATGCGCAGTTTGCACGTTGTATGAGCGGAGCATGCACGACAGAGCCTCGCTGATGCCAGGCACGTACGGAATTGCCGCCCGCTTTTGAAGTCCGATGTCGGCAGCATGCGCAGGGCCTGGGCGCTACCACTGAACAGAGTTGATGAAGCCCTCAGGGTAACCGCACGATGAAAGCTCGTAGCGAACTCGCGTACTGACCGCCACCCGGTCCTCTGGCTTGCTGCAGATCCTGGCCGCTCTGCGGAGAAGGGAGGCCACCACAGACCGCTTCTGTGCTGCTGGATGCACCAAATTAAAGTGCAGATACCGGCCGGTGTGAGTCTTCTTTCTGAACAGCGTAAAGGACAGCCCCACACCACCACGCTTGACAAGGACGTCTAGGAACAATCTACGCAAATTGCTTGCGCAGCGTTGTGAAACGTACTTAAGGCGATTATTTCCCTTCAAGATTTTATTGTGCGTAAGGCTTCCGTGTGGAAGCCGAAACGTACTTTCTTTTAAACTCAACTAACTTGTGGTCGGCGTCCTGGTCTTTCTTCTTCACCCCTTTCATTGCCACGTCACAATATCATAGCATGAAGTCCATTTGGCCTTTTAGTGAGTACCTTAAGGTTGAATTCAGCGAGCCCGTTGAAAGAAGCCGACTTCAGGGTAGTACAAATACGCGTTGCTGGGAGGACAACATTAGGGGAAATATGCCCAGAGGCTTATAAATCGAAGTTTCCTTTGGCGCACTGATGGAGGCTGTGCGCAAAAATTCACCGCAGGAAAGCCAACTTTACACAATGGAAGGGCACAGGCACATCAAGGTGCGCGCACACTAGCGTCAAACTTGCCGTGCCGCCCTGCCGACGGCCGCCAGCGGCGTCGGACGCTAGTGTGCGCGAACCTTAAAGGAGCACTGACACGAAAATTTCATGTTCCACTTTTATTGTTTTTATCGATGCTTAATGGTCTGGCGAACCCGAAACAGCCCTTCAACTACTTCAGCGCGCGATAGTTAATTACATTGAACGGCCTGAAAATCATTTGTTTCAAATTCCCGCGCTTTCATCCCGAACGGCGCATATGACAGACTCCCGGACAGACCTCACCGCTTTGTGCGGACGTCGCCGGCGCCCGCTTGAGAGGGTGTTGCGCCCGCTCGCCGCTCGTGGGGTCGCGCGCGTGAAGGGACGTCACGAGTTTTTGACGAGCGCTGTCGCGTCACTTCTTTTCCGCTCTTGGATTGACGTCACGCTGATGTCCATTTGCTGAGTGCCGCTCCGCGCGCTGCTCCGTCGGCGTGATAAATGAGATCCAATTGAACTACGTTCTTCGCGTCGCAGGCCGCTCATATTTCAGCCAGGGTATTATGTTGAGTGAAGGAAGCGAACTGTGCAATAATATTAACGCCGAAAATTGGTGTCAGTGCTCCTTTAAGGCGCCTTAAAAAGAAAGAAACGCATCCCCTGGTTTGAATCTAACCGGGGCCCCTTCCTTTGTGAAGCCGACGTTTGTCTGGTTGCGCCATTCCGTCGAAGTGGAAGAAGTTTGGATTTTGAACTCGACCTAACCATCTTTCTCGTAAGAAATCGACTTTAATTTTTGTTATCGCCCTCGAAGCTGCATTCGCATTGTAGCGTTGTGCGCTGATCACATTACTAAAGGGAATGCTTACGAGGCATAAAATGAAAACGGGGAAGCGTGCTCTGTTTTCTTTGCGAGTGACTTTGGTCGTTGGCGGGTTGGACTTTGCTTTGAATCGGGTTGCGTTGGGAGAAAGCTTTGCGTTTCAATCGTATTTGTTTTAGACGAAGGGCGTTTGAATGTTTAATAACCCGTTTTCATGTCCATCAAGAGCGACTCTGAGTCTTACGTGACAGATTTCAGCGTGTGATCGCGAAAGAATGCTGACGCGTCAAACCGCGCACTGTCCTTGATGCCGTCGACGACAATCAAGAGGCAGAGGATCTGGAAAGAAGCTATCTTTAAAGCTTGATGTCGGGCTAGTTGGTGTAACATGCTTTTGGAGGAAGTTGCTCATGGTATTGTCGCAGAGACGGACACAGAAAACAAAACGTTCACTTTCACGAGAAGACGGCGCCCTAGTGCTCCGTCTTCTCGTGACAGCGTACGTTTTCTTGTCTAACTATAAGCCATCATAATTGACGACGCCGTCTTCGCCGAAGCTGGTACGGTCAACGGCCGCGTCTGGTGGCGCAGATAATGCAAGCTGCGTTCCCCTATATGCGCATCCCGAACCTTCCAGGTGAAGTCCATAAAGGGACATCATGAAGTTTCACAGATAAAGTTACTTTGGATGCGACTGCATCTCATTCACTCGCCTTGTCCCTTCATACGGCGTTGTCCGTCCACACCCCTCCCCCTACACTATAAAAAAAATAATAGTTAGCGGCGCCCGGTTTCAATCCCACGACCCTGTGGGCGGAACGCGAGGTACATGGTGCTCTTCCCACTGCGCCACAAAACGGAAACAGAATCAAATGCTACGAACGCGCCTTATATCCTTGACTCATTCAAACTACGTCAAGAAGCTACTGATACAACGCATGATGGGGCACTGATTAACACTTGCAATAAAAGAAAAGAAGCTCCCACTTACAGCAACAATGATGGAGTAACGGTCGTTGCGACAGCGAAGCCCCAAGCATACCACTTAGAGAGATTGACCAAGATTGGCCAATAAAACATTATAATAATCATAAAACATAATAATCATACGCGTTCCCGACACGTTTCACGCTATTTCAGAATCAATCCAACGGAAACACCAAGTGAACCCCACGATGCGTCGCATCTACACAGGGTTCCCCTCGCGGGGAGGTGGGCGCAATTTTCAATTGCACCGCCAGGGAGATGCAGTCGATACCTTTTATCAGCTATGCATCCACTAATTCATTTCAACCAACACGGCTTCATGCCCGGAAGGTCGGTAGATTCAAATCTTGCCTGTTTTCTAAACGACATCGGCCCTCCAGTACTGTCTCGCCAACAGGTAGATACAGTATATTTTGACTGTAGCAAGGCCTTCGACATTGTTAATCACGATCTACTACTTCGCAAATTGTCCGCATACGGTCTTTCCCTTGAGTTATGCCAGTGGTTCGGCAGCTACTTAAAAGGCAGGTCCATTTGTGTTAGTTACGAAGGCGCCACTTCCTGGCCCTTCCCGATGACCTCAGGGGTACCTCAAGGCCCGACACTGGGCCCTCTCCTTTTTAACATTTTTGTTAATGACATACACCCCGCTATTAAGCACTGTTCGCTCTCCCAGTATGCCGACGATATGAAGCTCTATCGCACTATTTCTTCACCTTACGATCGTGTACTGCTGCAAAATGATATCAACGCAGTTTCTGCATGGTGTGACTGCAACTATCTAAAACTTAACCTCTCGAAAGCCATCGTAATTTCATACACTCGCAAGTCTTCCCCGCTCACTTTTACGTACTTGCTGCTTGGTGAACCTGTAAAACGCCCTACCGTAGTGCGCGATTTGGGCGTAATGATGGATGCGAAACTGCTCTTTAACGCGCATGTGAACTATCTGACCAACTCCTGTCTCCGTACGCTTGGCGTAATTTCCCGCGCGACCAGGGATTTCACCGATCGTTCATGCTTTGTTTCACTGTATCGCGCTCTCATTTTGCCCAAGCTCGACTTTGCTAGTGCAATTTGGAATTGTTTAAGCCCTTCGTCCTCCCTTCGACTAGAAAGGATTCAGAAGCGCTTTACTAGAACCGTGTTTTCTCGCCACTCACCTATGAGCCGATATGAGCACGGTGGGCTTCTGAAGATCTTGAATTTATATGAGCTATCAGCGAGGCGCTCCAGGCGCGACCTGGCTTCTCTGTTTAATTGTATTCACTCGAAGTTCGACTGCCCTTGCCTCGTAAGCTCTGTCCATCTGCGAGTGCCAAGCAGACCACTACGGCCGCATGGATGCTTTGATGTAGACAGATCAATGAGTTTGGCACCAGCCAGCCGGTGCCAGCTCACCTATAACAGTCTGTTTCCATCTCCTATAGACGTTTTTTGCAGCGATTTGGTACTGTTTAAGCGCTCTCTGAAATGTATGATATTTTGAATACGCATGCTGTGGAGAGGTCGTTCCTGCACTTCTCTCCCTGCTCTCGTGTTTCCTCACATACAGCACTACCTTGCCTATCTTCGTACGTGTTCGTACGTTCCTTGCCATGTTCGTACGTTCTCCTGTGCATACTCCAGACACATCCTCCGAGCCTTTACCGTTCAAAAATGTTTGCGTCTCCTTTCGATAACACTACACTTCTGTATATATCTATCTGCACTTCCACATTTACCAATTTCTGATTTATACGCTGCCCATATTTGTACTGTTTGTATTCCTTGTATCAATGTATTCCTTTGTATTCCTTGTATCCATGTATGTTGCCTGTTCGTATTCTTTGTACCTATGTATGCGGTGCATCACCCGAGAAGGCCCTGTGCTGTTGGTGAGCACTTGAAATAAATAAATAAATAAATATCAGTCACAACCGGAGGTTACGCCTACTCTGCCGACTACTGTCAGTACTTCCGGCTATAAAGTAGCATATTCATCCAGTTACAGAATCACCCGTCACTTTGGTGTGAAGCGTAGTGAAGCTTAGTGAAGCAGCAATGCATGCGGCGGGGTCAGTTGATTCAGCGGCCCAACAGAAACTGAAAAGAGCAGAGAAGGTCCTTAGGTGCCGTACATTTGGCAGTAATCAACACTTCACGTCACCCTGTTGTGTAGTATAGCGCCTAGAATTTGCTTTTTTTTCATACCGACACTGTCGGCTTTCCCGGGTACACGCTCGCTCGCCACGCTAGCGTTGCGCCTCCGTTCTGTTCTCGTCTTCACCTGCAGCTCGTCGCCTACCGCAGGTCACGTTTTTTTCACTCCGCGCGAAACCCCACGTGGCTTGTGCTCCGGTCACCACGTTCGTCGACTCTTGAGAAGGCGACGACGATCAGAGCGTTTGAGAGGTTCAACGCCCTCCTTTCTCTTTTATTTTTATTTCTGTCGGTGTCTTTTATTTTGTGTTTAGTTTACTGGGAACGCCGGGTGACTTTCGCGTTCTGGCGGGCTCGTTTAGAAGTCACTTTGCGCAACGCGCTTTTTCTAGTTCAGCGCTTGAAAGGTTCACTGCCATCCTTGACAGTGCTCATGTTAAGATGATTGACTGCCGGCAATTCGGTGCACATTTTCGGCCATGCCTACAAAAATGAGCGAAAATTAACCCTGATGTAAAAGGATGGGTCTACCCGCGTTTCTGTTGGATGCGCTGGATGTACTGGGGGATGTCAGTGTAATTCTCGGCATGACCTTTCGTAACCCCGGCATACATTGCGAAAATTGCCTCCACCCATGACGTTTCCGACATCAACGAGACGTGGACGGACGGATGGACGGACGGACGGATGAGTGGAGCGATGGGTGGATGAAGGGATGGGCGGATGGACGGATGTTTCGATGGATGAACAGACGGACGAATGAACTGATGGATGGATGGATGGATGGATGGATGGATGGATGGATGGATGGATGGATGGATGGATGGATGGATGGATGGATGGATGGATGGATGGATGGATGGATGGATGGATGGATGGATGGATGGATGGATGGATGGATGGATGGATGGATGGATGGATGGATGGATGGATGGATGGATGGATGGATGGATGGATGGATGGATGGATGGATGGATGGATGGATGGATGGATGGATGGATGGATGGATGGATGGATGATGGATGGATGGATGGATGGATGGATGGATGGATGGATGGATGGATGGATGGATGGATGGATGGATGGATGGATGGATGGATGGATGGATGGATGGATGGATGGATGGATGGATGGATGGATGGATGGATGGATGGATGGATGGATGGATGGATGGATGGATGGATGGATGGATGGATGGATGGATGGATGGATGGATGGATGGATGGATGGATGGATGGATGGATGGATGGATGGATGGATGGATGGATGGATGGATGGATGGATGGATGGATGGATGGATGGATGGATGGATGGATGGATGGATGGATGGATGGATGGATGGATGGATGGATGGATGGATGGATGGATGGATGGATGGATGGATGGATGGATGGATGGATGGATGGATGGATGGATGGATGGATGGATGGATGGATGGATGGATGGATGGATGGATGGATGGATGGATGGATGGATGGATGGATGGATGGATGGATGGATGGATGGATGATGGATGGATGGATGGATGGATGGATGGATGGATGGATGGATGGATGGATGGATGGATGGATGGATGGATGGATGGATGGATGGATGGATGGATGGATGGATGGATGGATGGATGGATGGATGGATGGATGGATGGATGGATGGATGGATGGATGGATGGATGGATGGATGGATGGATGGATGGATGGATGGATGGATGGATGGATGGATGGATGGATGGATGGATGGATGGATGGATGGATGGATGGATGGATGGATGGATGGATGGATGGATGGATGGATGGATGGATGGATGGATGGATGGATGGATGGATGGATGGATGGATGGATGGATGGATGGATGGATGGATGGATGGATGGATGGATGGATGGATGGATGGATGGATGGATGGATGGATGGATGGATGGATGGATGATGGATGGATGGATGGATGGATGGATGGATGGATGGATGGATGGATGGATGGATGGATGGATGGATGGATGGATGGATGGATGGATGGATGGATGGATGGATGGATGGATGGATGGATGGATGGATGGATGGATGGATGGATGGATGGATGGATGGATGGATGGATGGATGGATGGATGATGGATGGATGGATGGATGGATGGATGGATGGATGGATGGATGGATGGATGGATGGATGGATGGATGGATGGATGGATGGATGGATGGATGGATGGATGGATGGATGGATGGATGGATGGATGGATGGATGGATGGATGGATGGATGGATGGATGGATGGATGGATGGATGGATGGATGGATGGATGGATGGATGGATGGATGGATGGATGGATGGATGGATGGATGATGGATGGATGGATGGATGGATGGATGGATGGATGGATGGATGGATGGATGGATGGATGGATGGATGGATGGATGGATGGATGGATGGATGGATGGATGGATGGATGGATGGATGGATGGATGGATGGATGGATGGATGGATGGATGGATGGATGGATGGATGGATGGATGGATGGATGGATGGATGGATGGATGGATGGATGATGGATGGATGGATGGATGGATGGATGGATGGATGGATGGATGGATGGATGGATGGATGGATGGATGATGGATGGATGGATGGATGGATGGATGGATGGATGGATGGATGGATGGATGGATGGATGGATGGATGGATGGATGGATGGATGGATGGATGGATGGATGGATGGATGGATGGATGGATGGATGGATGGATGGATGGATGGATGGATGGATGGATGGATGGATGGATGGATGGATGGATGGATGATGGATGGATGATGGATGGATGGATGGATGGATGGATGGATGGATGGATGGATGGATGGATGGATGGATGGATGGATGGATGGATGGATGGATGGATGGATGGATGGATGGATGGATGGATGGATGGATGGATGGATGGATGGATGGATGGATGGATGGATGGATGGATGATGGATGGATGGATGGATGGATGGATGGATGGATGGATGGATGGATGGTGGATGGATGGATGGATGGATGGATGGATGGATGGATGGATGGATGGATGGATGGATGGATGGATGGATGGATGGATGGATGGATGGATGGATGGATGGATGGATGGATGGATGGATGGATGGATGGATGGATGGATGGATGGATGGATGGATGGATGGATGGATGGATGGATGGATGGATGGATGGATGGATGGATGGATGGTGGATGGATGGATGGATGGATGGATGGATGGATGGATGGATGGATGGATGGATGGATGGATGGATGGATGGATGGATGGATGGATGGATGGATGGATGATGGATGGATGGATGGATGGATGGATGGATGGATGGATGGATGGATGGATGGATGGATGGATGGATGGATGGATGGATGGATGGATGGATGGATGGATGGATGGATGGATGGATGGATGGATGGATGGATGGATGGATGGATGGATGGATGGATGGATGGATGGATGGATGGATGGATGGATGGATGGATGGATGGATGGATGGATGGATGGATGGATGGATGGATGGATGGATGGATGGATGGATGGATGGATGGATGGATGGATGGATGGATGGATGGATGGATGGATGGATGGATGGATGGATGGATGGATGGATGGATGGATGGATGGATGGATGGATGGATGGATGGATGGATGGATGGATGGATGGATGGATGGATGGATGGATGGATGGATGGATGGATGGATGGATGGATGGATGGATGGATGGATGGATGGATGGATGGATGGATGGATGGATGGATGGATGGATGGATGGATGGATGGATGGATGGATGGATGGATGGATGGATGGATGGATGGATGGATGGATGGATGGATGGATGGATGGATGGATGGATGGATGGATGGATGGATGATGGATGGATGGATGGATGGATGGATGGATGGATGGATGGATGGATGGATGGATGGATGGATGGATGGATGGATGGATGATGGATGGATGATGGATGGATGGATGGATGGATGGATGGATGGATGGATGGATGGATGGATGGATGGATGGATGGATGGATGGATGGATGGATGGATGGATGGATGGATGGATGGATGGATGGATGGATGGATGGATGGATGGATGGATGGATGGATGGATGGATGGATGGATGGATGGATGGATGGATGGATGGATGGATGGATGGATGGATGGATGGATGGATGGATGGATGGATGGATGGATGGATGGATGGATGATGGATGGATGGATGGATGGATGGATGGATGGATGATGGATGGATGGATGGATGGATGGATGGATGGATGGATGGATGGATGATGGATGGATGGATGGATGGATGGATGGATGGATGGATGGATGGATGGATGGATGGATGGATGGATGGATGGATGGATGGATGGATGGATGATGGATGGATGGATGGATGGATGGATGGATGGATGGATGGATGGATGGATGGATGGATGGATGGATGGATGGATGGATGGATGGATGGATGGATGGATGGATGGATGGATGGATGGATGGATGGATGGATGGATGGATGGATGGATGGATGGATGGATGGATGGATGGATGGATGGATGGATGGATGGATGGATGGATGGATGGATGGATGGATGGATGGATGGATGGATGGATGGATGGATGGATGGATGGATGGATGGATGGATGGATGGATGGATGGATGGATGGATGGATGGATGGATGGATGGATGGATGGATGGATGGATGGATGGATGGATGGATGGATGGATGGATGGATGGATGGATGATGGATGGATGGATGGATGGATGGATGGATGGATGGATGGATGGATGGATGGATGGATGGATGGATGGATGGATGGATGGATGGATGGATGGATGGATGGATGATGGATGGATGGATGGATGGATGGATGGATGGATGGATGGATGGATGGATGGATGGATGGATGGATGGATGGATGGATGGATGGATGGATGGATGGATGGATGGATGGATGGATGGATGGATGGATGATGGATGGATGGATGGATGGATGGATGGATGGATGGATGGATGGATGGATGGATGGATGGATGGATGGATGGATGGATGGATGGATGGATGGATGGATGGATGGATGGATGGATGGATGGATGGATGGATGGATGGATGGATGGATGGATGATGGATGGATGGATGGATGGATGGATGGATGGATGGATGGATGGATGGATGGATGGATGGATGGATGGATGGATGGATGGATGGATGGATGGATGGATGGATGGATGGATGGATGGATGGATGGATGGATGGATGGATGGATGGATGGATGGATGGATGGATGGATGGATGGATGGATGGATGGATGGATGGATGGATGGATGGATGGATGGATGGATGGATGGATGATGGATGGATGGATGGATGGATGGATGGATGGATGGATGGATGGATGGATGGATGGATGGATGGATGGATGGATGGATGGATGGATGGATGGATGGATGGATGATGGATGGATGGATGGATGGATGGATGGATGGATGGATGGATGGATGGATGGATGGATGGATGATGGATGGATGGATGGATGGATGGATGGATGGATGGATGGATGGATGGATGGATGGATGGATGGATGGATGGATGGATGATGGATGGATGGATGGATGGATGGATGGATGGATGGATGGATGGATGGATGGATGGATGGATGGATGGATGGATGGATGGATGGATGGATGGATGGATGGATGGATGGATGGATGGATGGATGGATGGATGGATGGATGGATGGATGGATGGATGGATGGATGGATGGATGGATGGATGGATGGATGGATGGATGGATGGATGATGGATGGATGGATGGATGGATGGATGGATGGATGGATGGATGGATGGATGGATGGATGGATGGATGGATGGATGGATGGATGGATGGATGGATGGATGGATGGATGGATGGATGGATGGATGGATGGATGGATGGATGGATGGATGGATGGATGGATGGATGGATGGATGGATGGATGGATGGATGGATGGATGGATGGATGGATGGATGGATGGATGGATGGATGGATGGATGGATGGATGGATGGATGGATGGATGGATGGATGGATGATGGATGGATGGATGGATGGATGGATGGATGGATGGATGGATGGATGGATGGATGGATGGATGGATGGATGGATGGATGGATGGATGGATGGATGGATGGATGGATGGATGGATGGATGGATGGATGGATGGATGGATGGATGGATGGATGGATGGATGGATGGATGGATGGATGGATGGATGGATGGATGATGGATGGATGGATGGATGGATGGATGGATGGATGGATGGATGGATGGATGGATGGATGGATGGATGATGGATGGATGGATGGATGGATGGATGGATGGATGGATGGATGGATGGATGGATGGATGGATGGATGGATGGATGGATGGATGGATGGATGGATGGATGGATGGATGGATGGATGGATGGATGGATGGATGGATGGATGGATGGATGGATGGATGGATGGATGGATGATGGATGGATGGATGGATGGATGGATGGATGGATGGATGGATGGATGGATGGTATGGATGGATGATGGATGGATGGATGGATGGATGGATGGATGGATGGATGGATGGATGGATGGATGGATGGATGGATGGATGGATGGATGGATGGATGGATGGATGGATGGATGGATGGATGGATGGATGGATGGATGGATGGATGGATGGATGGATGGATGGATGGATGGATGGATGGATGGATGGATGGATGGATGGATGGATGGATGGATGGATGGATGGATGGATGGATGGATGGATGGATGGATGGATGGATGGATGGATGGATGGATGGATGGATGGATGG
>NW_027526412.1:0-56510 GCF_048455015.1 Haemaphysalis longicornis | reverse complement strand
AGCAGACGATTTGGAGCAGACGATTTTTTGTCGCCTTATTGATGGTTCGCTCGCGGAACAATAAAGACATAAAAGATATTCTGGTACGGTTTCAGTTCTTTAAAATGCCTTTGCAAGAGCAGTTACGGTATTTGAATCAAAGGCCCACTGCTTAACCGGAAGTATGTAACGATGAAAGGGACGCAAAAGGGACGTTTTCAAAAGGGGCAGTTACGAGAATACCGCCCCAGAATACCCTGGGTGAAATATGAGCGGCCTGCGGCGTGAAGAACGTAGTTTAATTGCATCTTATTTATCGCTCCGACGGAGCAGCGCGCGGAAGCGGCACTCAGCAAATGGACATCAGCGTGACATCATCCCATGAAAGCCAAAAGAAGTGACGCGGCAGCGCTCATCAAAAACTCGTGACGTCACTTCATGAACGCGGCCCCACGAGCGGCGAGCGGGCGCAACACCCTCTCAAGCGGGCGCCGGTGGCGTCCGCACAAAGTGGTGAGGTCAGGCAGGGAGTCATATGCGCCGGTCAGGAGGAAAGCGCGGGAATTTGAAACAAACGATTTCCAGGCCGTTCAATGTAATTAACTATCGTGCGCTGAAATATTTGAAGTGCTGTTTCAGGTTCGCCAGGCCATTAAGCATCGATAAAAGCAATAAAAGTGTAACATAACATTTTCGTGTCGTTAAGTTTAACCGTGGTTATTAAACATTAACCGCGGTTATCACAAACTGCTGTTTTGGCTGTTACACGCGAAATTCCAAGTGTGGTGACCGTGGTCACTTGGTTGTGAGCGTAACAAAAATAAATTACCACTATTTTAACTTCACGATAAAAAACAAAAGAGAAGCAGTGTAGACAAAAGGAAATATCGTTAAAACAGTCGCTTCAAACCCAAACGCAACGCACTCGCGCGCGGCGAGATTTAGGTAAGGGGCTTCCACAACAGCTCGCAACCGGCTTGGTTTGCTCACGACTGCACGGTGTTGGGAACTTTAGGCTTAGCATCGCGGTGGATATTTCACCGACGCTATATCTGCAACTGCGAATTACAATCCGTAGCACAATTTTTCACCGCACTTACATCCACTTTCTGGCATGTGTAAGTTCTTTTCAGCGATCACATCGCTTTAAAAGAGCGGCCTAAGCTGTTGCTGCCGTGGTCTGGGCCGGTTCGAGCCGCTTGCAGTGCCGTGCGGGCAGGCGCGCCGGCGTGTTTGCAGTTTGCAGGCACGGCCGACGTGCGCGCCGATCGTCTCCGAGTGCTGAAAACGCTTCATGATTGCCGGCTTTATCCATTTTTTTGGCGGATGACGCGCGGAATTTACAAATTTAGCACGGCTTTCGTCGTAGTTGATCGGGTGGATCGGGAAACGAGCCGCTGCTGACGAGCAGTCTCGCTGATTGCGAGAGCGACGCAAAGGACACAAGCGCCTCTTGGGGGAAGCTTTGGGGCGCCCACTCGGGCACACCAAAACAAATGCACTGCGTTCACGACACGATGTCCGCGCCGTGTTCAATGAGTGTTTGATCGCCGAGGTAGAAAGGAGGCCCCGTCTACGGAACACGCGGCTGGAAGATTACCGCAATGCTGCGCTGTGAGACAGCCTGTGGGTGGAAGTGGCCGCCAACTTGCAAGGATTGGAGCCAGGCGGTAAGTGCGCTTGCATGCACGTTTTGCATGCACGTTTCCAGCACTAACTATTGCGTTGCGCACAGGGTTCAGTTTAAACTTTGGAAAGGTCACGCCCTGAATAAAGCAAAAGGCGGAATTTACGAGAATTCACATGTGCCAAGAAAGCGGTCGCCGTCACGTCAGCTTTTGGCGGCAACGTTTTATTGGCGTCGGTTAACTTCCTCGCTATGTCCCGTAATAAAGCGATGACATTCAATGCAATCGCTTTCTGCGCGATACGCAATACATAGCAAAGAAATTGCCCGCTGTTCGTGTACTTTTAAGCTTAAGCATAAGTACTAGAAAACAAGCGCAAAGCAGCTGATGCGTCAGACTCGTGCGACCTCGACAGCAACATGTTTTCGTGGTTAACGGCGATTTGCCCTTTTTGGACATCAGAACCATTCTCTATTTGTAATTTTAACGCGATTTTTCGCAGTAACGTTGCGCTTTCGCATGTTTGCGTTCGCTGCTAAATAATTTGCGGTTTCTGTTCTCAATCACCTGTTTTTTTTTTCTTTTACTACAGTGACACCAGACAAGGTGTTCCAACGTTGACGCTATTTGCGCGACACCTACAGAAAAAAGCGACGGGAGAAGAAAGCTGCAGGCAAGAGCGGCTCTAAAAGCGACCCCCAAAAGAAGAAAAAACAATGGCCATATTTTGCGTTGTTGGAATTTCTGAAAGGAGCACTGACACGAAAATTTTATGTTACACTTTTATGGCTTTTATCGATGCCTAATGGTCTGGCGAACCTGAAACAGCACTTCAAATACTTCAGTTCGCGATAGTTAATTACATTGAACGGCTTGAAAATCGTTTGTTTCAAATTCCCGCGCTTTCCTCCCGAACGGCGCATATGACAGCCTCCCGGTTTGACGTCACTGCTTTGTGCGGACGTCACCGGTGCCCGCTTGAGAGGGTGTTGCGCCCGCTCGCCGCTTGTGGGGTCGCGCGCGTGAAGTGACGTCACGAGTTTTTGGCGAGCCCTGCGCGTCACTTCTTTTTTCCTCTCCTGAAGTGATGTCACGCTGATGTCCATTTGCTGAGTGCCGCTCCGCGCGCTGCTCCGTCGGCGCGATAAATGCGATCCAATTGAACTATGTTCTTCGCGTCGCAGGCCGCTCATATTTCAGCCAGGGTATTCTGTTGAGTGAAGGAAGCGAACTGTGCAATAATATTAACGCCAAAAATTGGTGTCAGTGCTCCTTGAAGGATACCATGGAAAAACGCTTGTACGTATATTTTTCAGATTATAATGTGGGATCGGTGAGCAATGTCCATGTAGGGGCTCCATAATAGCTGGGTAATGACGTGTAGTAGTAAATGAAGTGGTGCATCTGACAGGAGCAGTGAAAAAAAAATTTACAGGCCCATCAAACTGTTCAAAATTAGCATTGCGCCAGAAAGAAATATACATAGTTTGCAGATGCTGTTTTATTAAAGTATACACTAGAGAGGTCATGAAGACAAAATGCAACTTTGGTTCATTCGAAGGATTTCCTCTTTAGAATGACGCTGATACCACTTTTATCACCAACTTTACTCAAGTAGGCTGTGTAATGAGGCAAGTAGAAATAGCCATACGAGTCACTAGTAAATTTTCTGCCCCTAGATTATGCTGTATTTTGGGCACCTCGTTGCAATAATATAACACAAATTAAACAGATTATAAGCTTGCAGAACGAGCTACTAACACATAATTTTAGTGCACATTTTTTATAGCAGTAGGATTGGTGCGGTAAGCAATAGCAATGACAAGCACGTAAACGTAGAAGCATAAGTGCGTATTGCACGCACTATACCGGGTGCATCTGCACAGTCGTCGGGCGCGTGGGCTTGTCTGACATAACACTAGCCAACTGACATAAGTGACATCGCCAGTTACGTGATGCTGTTTCCGGAGCATACTCTAACGTTCACAAACGACTGCTGTCAACTGTACTAACAGTAAGCCAGGTGCAATATAGGTAAAAAACAGAGCTAGTGCGAACAGCCATTCATGAGCAGTATCGTCAAGCCATTTATGAAGGCAATTGGTAAACAATTAATTCACTCAGTCACCTTTATTTGTACGTGCTCGCCAACAGCCTGTGCCTTAGCCATTGATGCACAAAACAGAGAAAAAAGGAAAAAATCAAAGTAACATTCAAAAAGACAGAAAATGCAAGTCATAAGCCACCATAACATAGGAAGAACCAATTAAATGCAGACAGATGATTCTAGAAATATCAGATTCATTAGACCCCACATTATACAAATCATACAATGCACGAGAACTAACATTTTCACCTGCAAATACCATTCATTCTTGAAATGACTTATAAAGTACTTGCACTTGAAGTGTTGACATCAAAATGTTGCAGTCAATCACAAGAATATGGGTTAACTAAGGATACAAACAGAAGTATAAAGCATGATACATTATAAAGAGGGCACGTGATGTGGGACAACGCTCCTACCTGACTGTAAGCCTTATTAACAACCAAGTCAACATGTGCATGAAAGCGTAGCGCAGAATCAACGAAAATATCTGACACTATGGCTGAGTCATCTCATGTGACTTTTCAAAATAGCTTTATGTCACCTGCAGGCAGAAGAGAGTGACTATTACTTACAAAAAGGGAAAGGTGATTAATAAAAACATTAAGCAAAAGTTGGCCCAGGGTAAATCATTGTGGGACACCTTTCTTGGACCTGAAGAGTTTAGGCAGTATCCCACCTACCAGTACAAAGTTTAGTCGACTATCTAGATAGTCACGAATGAACACACAAACTGGCTGCAAACATCATGCCATAGCACTTTTTTATCCACTAAGTCAGAAGCTTACAAGGCTTACAAAAGACAGCCATAATCAACATAATAATTTTCATGTTAGGTACGCTCCCTGACTTGATGACACACAATTTAGCAGGAGCATTAAGAACACTAGAAAACCACAACTACAACACCACATCTTTCAACAAACTTGTATTTTGCCTTCATGGCCCCTGCAAGGGGCGAGTAACACACATTCTTGCACGCAGGACTGCCAGCAAACTCAGTGACAGTGAAGAGGTGGACCAGCCAACGCACAGCCCCGAGGAGCACACCAGCACTGACACTGCCAGCCCGTCTGAAGTAATGGCAAGCACTGCGCTGTTTCACCCTGCCGGTCCGCCTGAAAGCACTCTGGTCTTTGGCACTGCCAGCCTGGCTGAAGATTTGACGATCACTCCGGAGTGCAGCACTTCCAGCTCGCCTGAAGTATTCACGAGTACTCCAGTCATTGGCACTGTCTCTCGGCGCTTGGAACAGGATGCGGCCGCCAGCTCGGCACCTGAAGTAGTACTTGAAAGGCCTCCCATGAAAAGGCCTCTGGACACCCCTGCCCGGTCGAAGACAACTAAAAAAAGGGCAATAGAAAAATAGATGCAGAATTAGAGGACATAGACCGGAGGATGAATTCCCACAGGCCTATGAGTGCAGCAGCGTACTTTGGATTGAAACTGGAGCCATACATTGCAGCAACGCCACCCGAAATGCTACACCATCTGCAAATAGAACTCCTCCACATTGCGTCAAGCTATAGTCGGGGGACCTATCCCAACAGCTTAATGCTGACAACGTTCCCTCGAGTGGACATGCATGATGTATAATGTTGTACCCCACCAGATTAAGCTGACAATATTGCCGACAATGGGCATGCACAATGTATAATCATGTACAACGGTCTTCATTAAATGTTTCGCTGTGGCAACCGGCTTTTCTGCTCACCTCAGGGCCTGAGTCCAGCACGTTCCCTCTGCCATGGCACTGCGCCCTCATTGGCAAAGTAGGTGCGGTACTTGTCGCGCACGTCGGCCGCGGCTTTTGCATGGTTCCGGCTGAAGCGGTGCTCAAGGTCCAGGTAGGCATTTGGCTGCACCCTTTGGCGCCAGTGGCCTTCAGCGATGTTGCCAGACCTGTCAACAGTGTCCGCGTAGTTCTGTGGAATGTACAGAACATCGTTCCGCAGGAAGTTGTGGAGTACACATGCCGCCAGAGTCACTGCCATCACGATTTCTGGGAGCAGGTCTATCGTGCGGCGAAACACCCTCCACCTTGCAGCCAAGATGCCAAAGGCATTTACACGCAGCGCCTGCAGTGGAATAGAAGTATTTAAATTAGAAATTGTAGGCCATGCAACAATGCTGCTGTGCTGTCTAATGGTACTGTTCAAACAATGATCAGCCAACACGACAAAAACACTGTGTGCCTCGGGTAAAGCAAGTGCTTATTCAAATTTCATTGTATGTCCGTGTGCGAAGATGGGTATAAATTTTCTTTAACATGGAGCCAACAGAGCCGTATGGTAGCAGGCAAAGAGGATAAGAATATGCAGTGCTCATTTCGCTAGTGGTAGCTGATCGAGGGATCAGCTTTCCATTGACTATTGCGCATAGTAAACACCTTTCTCACACAGAATCTCGTTGATCTCAATTAAACTTGTTAAGACAGTCCTCTCAAAATATAAGCACATTTTTTCTGAAGTAAGCATGCGCTGGTTTTCAGTGCAGGGGCACAAGAATGAACAAGCTTGCATAGGCGGTCCCTTTTTACCCATTTTTTGCTGACAGATGGCTTCTTGCTTCAAGCAGTTGCACCAAAATTTGCAGGTAAACAACGCTGAAGTTAAATAAAAATGATTAAAACCTGAATTGAAGTGGTGTGAGACCTTGTTTACAGGGTTTACATTTGCTTGACTGATGCAGCCACCTTTTACAGTGAAGTTCTGTGCGTCAACGCATTGCTCAGACACGTAAAAAAACGTTCTTGCTCTTGCGATGTTTCATTGCCTTTCTCTCATTTGCACTCATAAAAAATTCGTAACGAAGTTCAGCTCACCGGATAATTATATTGTTCGCCACAGAGGATGCCTGTCTAGTAGGCGGCTAAGGCGCACTTATTCGTCCATGGGATGATGACGCTCTGTGCCCTCAGTAGCTGTCACACACTCCGTATAGCACCCCTAAGGAAATATTTTACCTTGCTCGGCTTAGGCGATAATTGAAAATGCGGCGGTCATTCTCTAGATATCGCCCTGGGTATGGCCTCAGGAAATCCGGCATTAACTGGAAGGCCTCGTCCCCAACGAAGACATAGGGTGCCACTGTCGTGGATTCAGGTAACTGGCTGGGTGGTGGCAGATTCAAGGAGCCCTTGCTGAGCCGGCGCCCCATCTTCGACAGCTTGAAGGTGCCCCCATCACTTTGGTGCCCGTACGCGCCCACATCCACTCCGACAAACCTGAGTGAGCTGTCCACAATAGCCATCAGCACAACTGAATATGTGCCCTGTAATGATCCATAAAATGGAAACTTTGAAAAACTGAAGATGCTGCACAAATGTAAATTACACCTTACAAAGTGTATTAAACAGTATTGCCTACCTTGTAGTTGTAACAAAGGCTTCCGGAGTGGGAAGGAGCCTCGATATGGATGTGTGGATGTGTTTTCCGTCCACAGCTCCCAAGCAGTTTGGAAAGTTCCACAACTGTTCAAACTGCTCCGCAACCTGACGCCAGGCCTCACTGTTCTTGGGGAACTGTGAAAATAGAATTTTTCAAACTACGTTTTCATGCAATCACTTGTGGCAGTTAAGAAAAAGTCCACATGTAGCAAATGTTCAACCTGGAAAATGGGCAGAGTAGCTTTAGATTAGTTTCACAACGTTTCACAAAACACGCATTCATTAAATTTGAGCACATTTGTTATTTTAATGTGCAACGGCATAGTCACTGCACAAAGACGTAAAATTTATGAGAGAGAGAGAGATATTTTTATTTCTCCAGCAGATGCTGATGTGTGGGCCTGACTCCGTGGAAGGCATCCCTAGTTTGGGATGCCTTGGCTTAACAGCAATAGGTTTGCTGCGTATACAACGAACCAAAGCGGCCTTTGTAATGCTACTAGCACAGCTGGACCTCAGCTGGCCAACGAACAAGTATTCTCCTAATTGCTGAATGTGCTACCTTATGCATGACATAATTAAATAAAATGGTAAGCTTACCTTCATGCAAATTGGCTGCAGCTCTTCAAACAACACCCGGGTTGTGGCATACACGATGTTCGGCACAGTGAACACCCCTATCTTAAAGTTCAGTGCAATGTCTTGCATCGCGTCTTCTGTTGCAAGGTACCTGGAAAAGCGAACAATAAATTTTCACACAATTTGCTTTTGTTTGCTATTGAAGGATAGCAAGATCAAGTAATCTAAGTTACAGAGGGCACCTATTGTGGCATGCAGCCCATGCAAGCTCATTAAGCAGCCGTGCCTGAGGTCAGTATTCGTGGCACATAACTACTCAGCGCAAGAGAGAGCAGGACAGAATAACATGGGGATGGAACAGTGCAAGCGCCCCACACAGGGATAAAATAAATCAGGAAACGAGAAAGACATAGCATTTCCAGATGTACCATTGTTACGTGGTGACTCAGCCTCTTATCATACTCTCAAAACGTGTCCATTTAAACGAGCCTTTTTTCGCAACAGGCTGGCTGGAGCTTTGCTAACGCATTTCTTACTAGCATTGGGAAAGCAAGCAGCCTCTGAAACTTCCCGGCATGTCTGTTCCTTAGACGTGCTCAGTATTTTTACTTCCTCAGCGATGTGTAAACGTTTTTCTCCGAGTACATTTTTTAAAGTTTTTGTCATCGTGCCGTGGTTTTCTAACAGCAAATAGTTGTTATCGGCTCCCTCTTATGCAATGGCGCGTAAAGTGTCATGCGCGTAAAAGTCTGTGCAGGTGTGCGCTTTCTTATTTTCTTTTGTTCTTTGACGAATGTTGTCAATGTGTGTCGAGTTATTTTTTTCTGTTCTATTAGTATGTACCCAGTTAACTATTGCGTTCTTGTGAATGTAGACATGTAATCTCACCCTGCCCAAGGCCTGGCTCGCAGGCTGGCAGTATTCAATAAATAAATATACATGTTTTGCTAAAATGTGGGATGAACAAACTGCGGTGGAAGTGATCAGCTAAGTAACCCCAATGCTTGTGCCTGTACTGCTGCTGTGTAGTGCTCCCAGAAAGGACTGTTGGCAATTATTTTTATATCTGTTCTTTTTTTTGTCAAACACAACCTGAATGACTACATTCGTTAGGTTCATTCGCTGCAGTTTACAAATTTCATCAACACGAAACAAATCTCCATGCTCACAATGCTTTTAAGTGAAACGGATTTTGCTGTGGCCTGAGGCTTGCTATACTCATGAAGGCAAGTTCACTCAAAGGTCACCGGTAACATTTGGTAGTGTGTTCATCACGGCTTCCGCCTCAGATTGGCTAAGCACGTCACCCGGAAATTACTGTGCGGCGATACCAAGAGATCGCCGCACAGTACTTGTGTTCTGTACCGTTGGGCTGGGTTAGGTTAGTTTTGCATTTGGGCTGGATATGTGTATGTTATGAGGTAATATTAATCAGCGAATTTTAGGCCAGGCAGCTTTCATTTCAGAGGCAGAGAATTTGGTGCGAAATTACCTCAGTGGACTGCGAGCCGCAGCCGCGGCGGCAGTGGTGCTCGCACGCAGAACTGTTTGGTCAGCCGGTGCTCCGTGAGGGCGTGCAGCCTCTCGAACGTACGAGGAGCCATCCGGTAATACTTTTGCAATGACTCCGCGTCATTGTGCAACATGAACAGAGTCTGTAGGGAATGAAGATTGCGTAAATTACCTTGTATCGTTTACCCTGCTCAAACAACTTACCGCTGTGTAGTACTCCGACTCAGTGCGGTGGTTCTCCCAAAGCGGTCTCACCCACCATCGTCGCATCAACAGCCTTTTCTTCTGCAAAAGAAGGTACAATCATGGGCCGTCCAGCAGGTCCTGGAGGCTCTCGAAAGGCAGAAGCCGAGCGAAAACGACGGGGAGGCGCCTTCACGGGCGACGAACCGCGGGAGTAGCAGAAGCCGACGCCGAGTAGAGGACCCCACCAGGATGACGTAGAGGCCCGCGTCGCGGCGCTCTAGGGCGTCGATCTGCAGGCGATCAATAAAGTTGCCTCCATCCATCCATCCATTCCTCTCCAGGAGCCAAAGCTCCTCGTCCGTGCAACTGCCGGACATCACGGCAGGAGAGAAGTACAGACGAACTAAAAAATGAACTGTCCGAAGATTACCCAGGTGGTATGCTAGGCACGCACGATGGAGAAAAGAAGCTTGCGTAACAAACTCAGGGTTGCTGGCTGCGTTTGTCTTCTCTGCTGTGTGTGCGTATATTGATAAAGAATTTGCGATTCTTATATAAACCCGCAAATAAACTTATATTTACCGCAAACCAGGCAGAAACAACTTGCCAAGAAAGTAAAATAAAACCACCCTTGTTAAAATCACAACAACCTTTGCTGGTGGCAAACTTAATTAAGTCTGCAAACAAGGCGCATCTGAAATGCGAAAATCGCGGCGTTCGCAGGCACCATGTAGACGACAATTCCAGGCATGGCGAACTTCGCAAGTGCGAATGTTCGTTCCAGCGGATTCGCAGGCGAAATTCACTCCATGTAGAACGGGCTTAATGCAGCAAATTGCGGTTTTGTCTAACCGCGGTTCGCTTAACCGTGGTTAACTGCGCCCGTGTAACTACACGGGCACAGTTACACGGGCACAGTTTACCACGGTTAAGCGAACCGCGGTTAGACAAAACCGCAAGTCGCTGCGTGCAACTACGGTATAATACCCTATTGTTACACGGGCACAGTTTACCACGGTTAAGTGAACCATGGTTAGACAAAACCGCAAGTTGCTGCGTGCAACTACGGTATAATACCCTAGTTACACGTGCACAGTTTACCACGGTTAAGCGAACCGCGGTTAGACAAACCACAGTTTGCTGCGTTACACGAGAGACGAAACCGCGGTTACCCCGCTAACCGTGGTTAATGCCCACTGAGCTTGGCCACCTCAGTTCGGTCCCGCTAACCGCAGTTCCCGCAGCCGCAGTGCTCAAAATCACACAAGTCAGTTTGGACGCAAGTGGCGGCGCATCAGCGCAGGCGGAAAAAAAAATCACCTGGCGTTCGGAGGAGGCGAAGGTTCTCAAATAGCGGGCGCCCCAAAGCTGTCCCCAAGAGGCGCTTGCTTTTTTTACGTCGCTCTCGCAGTCAGCGCGACTGCCCGTCAGCAGCGGCTCGTTTCCCGATCCACCCGATCAACTACGACAAAAGCCGAGCTAAATTTGAAAATTCCGCGCGCCGTTCGCCAAAGCAGGCAATCGTGGTGCGTTTTCAGCACTCGGAAACGATCGGCGCGCACTTCGGCCGTGCCTGAAACATTCCGGCGCGCCTTACCGGTTTTG
The DNA here is from genome assembly GCF_048455015.1 of Haemaphysalis longicornis. NCBI lineage: Eukaryota > Metazoa > Arthropoda > Arachnida > Ixodida > Ixodidae > Haemaphysalis > Haemaphysalis longicornis. The sequence goes on along the minus strand of NW_027526412.1, from coordinate 45,526 downwards.
TCTAACCGTGGTTCGCTTAACCGTGGTAAACTGTGCCCGTGTAACAATAGGGTATTATACCGTAGTTGCACGCAGCGACTTGCGGTTTTGTCTAACCGCGGTTCGCTTAACCGTGGTAAACTGTGCCCGTGTAACTGTGCCCGTGTAGTTACACGGGCGCAGTTAACCACGGTTAAGCGAACCGCGGTTAGACAAAACCGCAGTTTGCTGCATTAAGCCCGTTCTACATGGAGTGAATTTCGCCTGCGAATCCGCTGGAACGAACATTCGCACTTGCGAAGTTCGCAATGTCTGGAATTGTCGTCTACATGGTGCCTGCGAACGCCGCGATTTTCGCATTTCAGATGCGCCTTGTTTGCAGACTTAATTAAGTTTGCCACCAGCAAAGGTTGTTGTGATTTTAACAAGGGTGGTTTTATTTTACTTTCTTGGCAAGTTGTTTCTGTCTGGTTTGCGGTAAATATAAGTTTATTTGCGGGTTTATATAAGAATCGCAAATTCTTTATCAATATACGCACACACAGCAGAGAAGACAAACGCAGCCAGCAACCCTGAGTTTGTTACGCAAGCTTCTTTTCTCCATCGTGCGTGCCTAGCATACCACCTGGGTAATCTTCGGACAGTTCATTTTTTAGTTCATCTGTACTTCTCTCCTGCCGTGATGTCCGGCAGTTGCACGGACGAGGAGCTTTGGCTCCTGGAGAGGAATGGATGGATGGATGGAGGCAACTTTATTGATCGCCTGCAGATCGACGCCCTAGAGCGCCACGACGCGGGCCTCTACGTCATCCTGGTGGGGTCCTCTACTCGGAGTCGGCTTCTGCTACTCCCGCGGTTCGTCGCCCGTGAAGGCGCCTCCCCGTCGTTTTCGCTCGGCTTCTGCCTTTCGAGAGCCTCCAGGACCTGCTGGACGGCCCATGATTGTACCTTCTTTTGCAGAAGAAAAGGCTGTTGATGCGACGATGGTGGGTGAGACCGCTTTGGGAGAACCACCGCACTGAGTCGGAGTACTACACGGCGGTAAGTTGTTTGAGCAGGGTAAACGAAGGTAATTTACGCAATCTTCATTCCCTACAGACGGAGTCATTGCAAAAGTATTACCGGATGGCTCCTCGTACGTTCGAGAGGCTGCACGCCCTCACGGAGCACCGGCCGACCAAACAGTTCTGCGTGCGAGCACCACTGCCGTCGCGGCTGCGGCTCGCAGTCACACTGAGGTAATTTCGCACCAAATTCTCTGCCTCTGAAATGAAAGCTGCCTGGCCTAAAATTCGCTGATTAATATTACCTCATAACATACACATATCCAGCCCACATGCAAAACTAACCTAACCCAGCCCAACGGTACAGAACACAAGTACTGTGCGGCGATCTCTTGGTATCCCCGCACAGTAATTTCCGGGTGACGTGCTTAGCCAATCTGAGGCGGCAGCCGTGATGAACACACTACCAAATGTTACCGGTAACCTTTGAGTGAACTTGCCTTCATGAGTATAGCAAGCCTCAGGCCACAGCAAAATCCGTTTCACTTAAAAGCATTGTGAGCATGGATATTTGTTTCTTGTTGATGAAATTTGTAAACTGCAGCGAATGAACCTAACAAATGTAGTCATTCAGGTTGTGTTTGACAAAAAAAAAAGAACAGAAATAAAAATCATTGCCAACAGTCCTTTCTGGGAGCACACCACAGCAGCAGTACAGGCACAAGCTTTGGGGTTACTTAGCTGATCACTTCCACCGCAGTTTGTTCATCCCACATTTTAGCAAAACATGTATATTTATTTATTGAATACTGCCAGCCTGCGAGCCAGGCCTTGGGCAGGGTGAGATTACATGTCTACATTCACAAGGACGCAATAGTTAACTGGGTACATACTAATAGAACAGAAAAAAATAACTCGACACACATTGACAACATTCGTCAATGAACAAAAGAAAATAAAAAAGCGCATACCTGCACAGAATTTTACGCGCATGACACTTTACGCGCCACTGCATAAGAGGGAGCCGATAACAACTATTTGCTGTTAGAAAACCACGGCACGATGACAAAAACTTTAAAAAATGTACTCGGAGAAAAACGTTTACACATCGCTGAGGAAGTAAAAATACTGAGCACTTCTAAGGAACAGACATGCCGGGAAGTTTCAGAGGCTGCTTGCTTTCCCAATGCTAGTAAGAAATGCGTTAGCAAAGCTCCAGCCAGCCTGTTGCGAAAAAAGGCTCGTTTAAATGGACACGTTTTGAGAGTATGATAAGAGGCTGAGTCACCACGTAACAATGGTACATCTGGAAATGCTATGTCTTTCTCGTTTCCTGATTTATTTTATCCCTGTGTGGGGCGCTTGCACTGTTCCATCCCCATGTTATTCTGTCCTGCTCTCTCTTGCGCTGAGTAGTTATGTGCCACGAATACTGACCTCAGGCACGGCTGCTTAATGAGCTTGCATGGGCTGCATGCCACAATAGGTGCCCTCTGTAACTTAGATTACTTGATCTTGCTATCCTTCAATAGCAAACAAAAGCAAATTGTGTGAAAATTTATTGTTCGCTTTTCCAGGTACCTTGCAACAGAAGACGCGATGCAAGACATTGCACTGAACTTTAAGATAGGGGTGTCCACTGTGCCGAACATCGTGTATGCCACAACCCGGGTGTTGTTTGAAGAGCTGCAGCCAATGTGCCCGCACGGCACTGAAAGCGGTTCGAACCGGCCCAGACGACGGCAGCAACAGCTTATCGCCGCTCTTCGAAATCAATCTGATCGCGGAAAAGAACTTCCACATGCAAGAAAGCGAATGTTAGTGTAACGAAAAATTGTGATATGGATTGCAATTCGCAGTTTTTAGAGATAGCGGCGGTCAAATATCTGCCGCAACGCTAAGCCTAAAGTTCCCAACACCGTGCAGTCGCGAGCAAACCAAGCCGGATGCGAGCTGTTGTGGAAGCCCCTCACCTAAATCTCGCCGGGCGCGAGTGTGTTGCGTTTGGGTCTGAAGCGACTGTTTTAACGATATTTCCTTTTGTCTACACTGCTTCTCTTTTATTTTTTATGGTGAAGTTAAAAGTGTGTAATACCCTGTCACACGGCAGATCTAATGGCATTTACAGCAAATGTCATTCGCTCTAAATGTCATTAGTTCGGTGCTACACGAGAATACCGAATGACATTTGAGGCGAATGACATTTAGTGGCTAACTGGGATCCCGGACCTCAGTTAGTGGCTAAATTAGTAGCCTCGACAGCGGTAGCGCTTCCCTAGACAGGAAAATTCAGTAACAAACCAAATAATACTGTTTCTAACAACTGTCAGTAAACTTATATTTTCTTCCTTGTATTGTTGTTCAAATAAAGAAAGACAATTCAAGTGCTAAAAAAAAGAAAATCTCGTCCCCAATGTGCGCGCTACCCTAATCCGGATTTTTTGCAGACTTGTCTCATCTTGTGATGTCTACTGATGTCAACTAAATCGGTGGTTTTCTTGTCTTTATTTAAAAAATATTTCTTTGTTACGTTTTAAAAAAAAATAGTACGCGTGAAAACATTCTGGATGCACTGGAAATGTAATTTTGCGGTTTTGCGAGCTCGCTAATCGTCACTGCTATCACAATCAAATGACATTTGTCCCGCCGTGTAGACCCGCATGGCCGAGCAGAATGTCATTTACAGCTAATGTAATTCAGTTTGAATGACATTAGATTTGCCGTGTGACAGGGGTATTAATTTATTTTTGTTACGCGCACAACCACCCAAGTAGCACAGAACATCAGAATAACGTTATCTGGAAGTTGTGAAAGTTTGAATAACGTTAAATGTTACGTGGCAATGCTTATGTAACGTTTAAAAAAACATTCAATGTTTATGTTATGTTAGAAACATTATTTTTACGTTGAAAACAAACATGTATGTTAACGTTTTGTACCCAACATTTATTTAACGTTTAGGAAACAACTTTAAACCAATGTTAGAAATGCTAATGTTATTACAATCGTTATGACTCAACATTAAAGTAATGTAAACATACAAACATTATAACAACGTTCAGGGCATGTTCAGGAAACAACTTATGACCAATGTTAGAAATGGTAATTACAATGCTCAGGACTCAGCATTAAAGTAATGTAAAAATTCAAACATTATAATAACGTTCAGAGCATGTTCACGGCAGAGCATAAATAGGATGTAAAAATGTAAACATTATTATAATGTTAGGAAGCAACCGCACAGCAACGTTATAGTTAACACCTTTATTGCAACATTATTACAATGTTCAAGGCATAACGTTGAAGTAACTTTAGAAATTTAACGTTATTAAAATGGTTGAGGTAATACTTAAGTAACATAATAAACGTGAACATAAGCACAACATTTAAGTTACAACGGCAGAGTAATGTCATGCTTGAAGCATTAAAGAAATGTTCAAACTAATTGCACAATACGACAACTGCCTTTTACCAAAGTCCTAGTACAGGGGGTCAAAACACGTCCTCCCGCGAAATTTATTGTGAGGGAGGTGGGGTGGCAGGGGGGAAGGGGGGTGGGTCATCAGGCTCCAGCGCGTACCGGTCGGTTCTTCTGGCTCCCTCTTCACCATTTTGGCATACTAAAAGTATGAGGATATTTCGGGTTATTTGCTTAATTCACATACATAGACCTTTGCATCTCGTGCCGTCGGCGTGTCGCCACCGATTCTGCTATCTCTTGCGCGTCTTCCGCGGCCAACTTCCGGCTCGTTTGAGCATCTCTGGCAGCTTGGGCCACCAATTCCTAATAGCATAATATCAGTCTTAAGCTGACATACCACTGGAAGCTACATGCTTGTTCAGCCAGTCACGTATATATTTTTTCATACCAAGGATCGGCACAACTAAGAGGCCACCTTTTTATCTTCTTTTATCTTCTATCGACGCGTGCCTCCCTCAGCTTTTCGTTTTAATCTTTTCCGCAGCCTTCACACAACCTCTGTTACCTCCCATCACAGCTCCTAAAGCATGCGTTGCGCCATGGAAACTAGGTTCGATAAATTAACACAAGCCTTGGTCGATGACTGGAGGACAGATGTCTCTTTGGGCCCCTGACATTAGACTCTAGTCAATGTGCAGGGAGAGGCTGTTTGAAATTGTTCCGAATGCGTAAATGTGCCGCGCTTCTTGTGTCCGTAACCCCTTCCACTTCTTCAATTCGCGTGTCCCGGCGTAACTTATATGTTATGACCTGAAATATGGTCCCCGTTTGTTACATTGTTAAACTGGTTGAAAGAGTATACACAATCACCTAACTATCTCGAATTAGGCTTGAAATAAAGAAAAAGGACGCTCTCGGCGAATGAAACCAACTGTCTGCTTTTAGCAGACATCTTGACGAAGAGACAGAAAGGCAGTTTAGTGGTTAAACTTTACGGGTGAGGGCGGGAAGGGAGGCTAACAAACCTCCCCGGGTTAAAATCCTGGCTACGCCAATGCGTTTAAAAATCGCAGCCACATTATTTCAGTGCTTGACTGCATTTCGACGCCGGAGATGTGCTGAGACAACGGTTGTAAGTGTGTGTGCGCGCGTGTTTATTTTGTGTTATGAGCCCAGCCGAACATGTTGAGGAGGATAAATTACAGCCCCAATCGGGCACCATGTGGTTTTTGGCCGCTGGGAGTCCGCGCTAAACATTTCCCAGGCAAGGCGACTTTCCCCTCAGTTGCCTTTGTTCCCTCAGTTCAATCAGTCATTGAAAGACTCTGGTTCAATTGAAGAAATAGCTCCGTCAACAACCGGTCACCAGTCCTATTGTTGCCCATGCACCGCCCCTCCCCTCGTTTTGCAAGGCGTGTTTCATGCGGGTGCGCGCGATGGGTGGGGGCTTGCTACCCCTCTCACAACCCGCAGGGGAGTGCGTCAAAAGCCTGTTCTTGTGTCATGTATTCCCGCGTGAGGCTGCCTGCTATTTTTCTTTTCGGTCATCTGCACCGAGCGCAAGAAAGAGCGACAACACAGAGCAGCAGAAGGTGCTTTGCGTCATCGAGAAACACAGTTGTTGCCGGGAAACAACGATTTGCAAGTAAAATGCAGGTTACTTCGAATATACACGAAATGACGCTTTTAACTATTTTCAGTAAGCATCACAAATTTAAATTTATTTTAAACAACAGTAATACTGGAAAAATAAATAGGAATTGATAGTTTATGTGTAATTTTCACATCCCTGTTACGTTTGCACCGCAAATTCTGCGCTATTGAAGCAGAAAAATAAATGTGAGACCTACTTCTTATTAATGCGGCGATCGAATTAACACCCATTGGATGATTGGGTAGATTTCCAACGAACTCACACCTACAGTGAAACCCAGAGTTCCCTGCGCATGCAACGCGAAACTGCGACACCGCAGTTTCGGGTTATTTTGTTTTGTATCAGCCATATAAAGTACAACAGTATTATTATGGTGCGTCAGCCACAGAGAAAGAAGACACGAACGCCAGTCTCTAGCCTGCTCGGACATGTGCTTAATTGTAGCCGAAACAATACGCTGGGCGCGCTCAGATCGACTCTGAGGTGTACATGTATTGAAAAGGAAGTAGACGAAGCTCTGGCGTTCTTGGTCTGCGCGGGGCCTTCTGTTCTGAAAATACGCCTTGTTGGTTGATGGATTGTAGGGTTTAACGCGCCGATGCAACGCAAGCGATGAGGCGCGCCGTAGTTGAGGGCTTCGGATTAATTTTGACCACCTGGGGATCTTTAACGTGCACCGAAATCTCGTACGCACGGGCGTTTTTGCTTTTCGCCTCCATCAGAAAAGCGGCCGCAGCGGCCGGGAATCGAACCAGCATCCTCGTGCCCAGCAGCACAACGCCTTAGTCACTGAGCCACCACAGCGGGCGTGAATAGGCCTTGTAAATACATCTTCGTACGTCTTCCTCTCCGTAACATGTTGGTGGGGGTTGCTAACTGTGACGACAGTTGTTGTCGTTAATATGCGTTTATTGAACGATAGATTACATGTGGATTACATGTCTGTCAAGATGGCGTCTTCGGACGTCGGGAACATCCGGGTACAGCCTGAGGCGATGCATCTGACAATGCGGCTTTCGTCACATCCCCCCCTTTTTTTTCTTTTTATAAATCGAGTCGCACAACTGGCTTGACGACGCGGCCCGATCTTGTAGTTTGGGCTGTAGGTTGTGGTGCAGTGGCTTCTGGCACTTGTGTAGGCCTTGCTACACGTATGTCTGTGGTGGTTTCACACTGCTTGTTTTGGACGAATGAAGGAGGTATTTCGTCGGTACTGTCCGCTTCCTGTTTGGACCCAGTATGATCTTGGCGTTTCTGCTTCTTTGATGACCACTACTGGAGTCCAGTGGCGGTTGTTCAAACAGTACCGACGAAATACCTCCTTCCTGCCTCATTTTGTTGAATCTGTATCTCTCGTACGCAAGATTCGTCCTCGGAGTGAAGTACTCTTTAAATTTCTTCTTCACGACCTCGATGTCTTTTCTTTCTTCCTCCGTCAGTGCAAACGTTTTGTAGATGCTTTGCGCTTCCGGACCGATTACCGTCATTAGGTTGGCGACTTGGACCTCCGGCGCCTTCTTGTGAATCTGGACTGCCGTTGCATACCAGTTGTATGATTGGAGCCAGTCGTCCCACTTGTCGGGAGCCTGCGCCGAAACCTCCAGGGGCTTCGGTGGTCGGAGTCCGTTATCGGCCATTCCGGGCGTCGGTCGGTTGTCTTACGTTCACGAGGAGTACGCCGTGCCTGTCACGTCAGCGGTGACTTCTGTCACATTTGTAGCGACTTCTGACACCATGTGACGACAGTTGTTGTCGTTAACACGGGTTTAATGAACGATATGTGGATTACATGTTTGTCAAGATGGCGTCTTCGGACGTCGGGAGCATCCGGGTACAGCCTGAGGCGATGCATCTGACGATGCGACTTTCGTCACACTAACCATACATCAATGCTCCTGCCTCGAGCCTATACGAGCGCGTAAGTGCTCACAAATGATGATACCCTACGCTCACGCTCGCGCTACAAACGGCTAGTGTCCTGGTTATAAGTTTAGTCGGGAAATAGACTGCATGATATCAATGGGCGGTGGACCCAAGGTGAAATCAAGCACCGTAACCCTTGCGAAGTATTTTTATTCCCTTGCGAAGTATCTAACCAAGCTGTACAGCCTTCGTTTATAGCCGGATAACTGTATTTCTAAAGTGGATTTCAACTTTTAAGGTCTACGTATATAAACTGCATTCCGCTGTCGCTCCAATTCCTCCCCATATAGCGCTCTGCTGGGGGGCACAATTGCTGGCTAAATATTTTGATGACTGCTGCTGCGGTCTTGTTAATTTACTGCAAAAGCTATAATGTTTGGCAACTGTATTACATTTGATGAAACTTCATAAAAATATTTAGGAGACGAACTTGAAACTTTGAAAACTTCCCTTTGCGGCAGACGTAATCAATTCGTCATTTTTGATGCAAGTCTAGGTTTACCCGCCGTGTAAAAGCACGCACCTCGTCGAAATACAGAGTTACGCGTACAGTTAAACCTGGATGTAACGAAGTTGATAAAAATTCTAAATTTTTCGTTACATGCAGGTCTTCATTATATGCAAGTTTCCATTTAAGGCACGCGTAAATGAATCAGAAACTAAATCCAAATACTTGACATCAGGGATCGTGAACTCTCTTTTCAGAAATTTATTTCACAGTGAAAAAAATGCGCTATTTGCGGCTTCTGCTTTCCCACGAAGTTTTTCAGTACACTGCAGTCCAAAGAATCAAGGTCACTTACCCCTGTATTCGCAAGCGTAAATTAAGTATCAATTTTGCCTTTTGACATTCTTCGCTGCCTTAACCAGTTTCAAGGAGAAAACATATGCTGAAAGGGCGCCTTTTCGCGAACTTGATGCTATTTAATTGCTGCACTCAAACTATTTCAGAAGGTGCTAGCTGGGATACTGTACCGGACGACATCGTTGATCCTACTTGCCGGCGAAGACGGCACCTGAAATTGCGAGCTTGTCTTGAAAAGACAAAGCTTTTCGTTTTCTAGTAGGAGAACTCATCACCAACGAACCTACACCCCAGAAAGCAGTGGAGACGCGCGACTATACACACCGACAGCTGGGCCTAGCACCTAACCGACACCACACTCACATTGGAAACGCACGGTAGTTTGCAGTGCGGGCAATGTTCTCTAAATTAGTGCATATTTCCAGCCAATTTTTCAGAAAAAGTGCAAAAAACAATGGCTCATCAGCGTAGCAAATTCGTTACATCAAGGTGTAACTGTTGCCATGCCTTCGTTATGTAAAGGTCAGGTCGAAAACGCATCGTTTTCAATGGGGCTGGCAATGGGATTTGAAAAACGTTGTTAAATCCAGGAATTTGTCACATTGAAGTTCGTTACATCCTGGTTCAAATGTAATTGAAATGACTTTTTTTTCCCATTTTGTGCCTTGCAGACATTGTGCTAACTCAAAGCCAGAATTCTTCACACAGGGAAGGGCAAGACGATTAGGAAGTATTCGTTCCTGATAATCAGCCGAAGGGCAATATTTAGTCTCGAACTACGCGAACTTCGTTTAACACCTTGAGTTGCGTTTGTTGTTGCAAAGTTGCATACCCATATTTTTCCCATCCTCGTGTGCGGTCCAAAGGCACGAAGCCCTCGAAAAATGGGGAGGGGGAAGGGAAGAGGGCCGGGAGATCGAGCCTTTCAGCGCCCACTTGGTTGGCGCCTACGCCATCGAGCTAATTTGAAACGAATCATCCGATCACAGTGTCTCCCTGTTACTGCTGTGACCGGGTCTGGGACATTCCGGCGAAGCACGTTTCGGCGCACGGGCTTTCCAATGCATGGACTTCTCGGTTCACAGGTATTTCGATGCGAAAACATTTTGCAGAACAAATATGGTTACTCGTAGTGTGCTCCTAACGTGCCACGATGGAAGAAGACAACGACGGTAGAAAACGACGACGAAGCGTTTGAGTAAATTATCAGGATCAACAACAACAACAACAACACAAGCAGTGCGCGTGCGGTTTTCTGAAAACAGCGGTAATAAGACAACGCCAGCGGTGTGCCGTCTTGATCAGGTCATGTAAAATATATTTGTTCCCAGCCGAAAAAAACCATTGGCCGACCAATTGGACCATTTGGAAACCCAATGGGTCCAAATGGTCACCTAATGGGACCAATTGGAAGGCCAATGGGTCCAACTTGACCTATTGGAGTGATTCCCATTGGGCCCATGCTCCAATAGGTTGGCCATTTGGAAAACCTATTGGCAAACCATTGGGTGGCTACTTCCTGTTGGTCCAATTGGACCCATTGGCTTGACCTATTGGAGTGATTCCCATTGGGCCCATGCTCCAATAGGTTGGCCAATTGGAAAACCAATTGGGTGGCTGCTTCCTGTTGGGCCATTTGGACCCATTGGCTGCAAAAAGATGACCCAATGGGAAAGTTCAGTCAGGTTGTATCTAATGAATTTAACTCATTTTATCTGATATGTAGATGGTAGTTTACCGGCCCAGAGAAGTTCTGCGGTGGTAGCAGTCTGTAACTGCTTTCACTACATAAATTGAATGGCAAAATGAAAGCTAGAGCTGCAATTGGGCAATACCAATTAAAAGACCAAAGAAATGCACTGTGGCCTCATCTGGAAAATCAATATCGGTGACTGCACTGCACACATGTGCTCCCTGATCAAAACCCATTAAATATCACTTCTAGTATTGCGATCCCATTGGAACCATATCTTGTATTGAGCCATTCAGTGGTGAGCTTCTTGAATTGAAGACACTCAACTATCAAAACTAAAGTTTATTTCCTAGGATATTTTGTGATAACCTCTCGGTTACTGTCAGGGATGTGTGCAAGAAATTTATAAAAGCAAAAAAGCTTATTTATAATCAGTTTATTCATTTTTACATCAATTATTTACATATGATTACAATACACAACTATTTACAAATGCATGATTATTTACAAATGTTCCCAATGAACCACACACAACATTGCAATTAGTGCACAAATATGTTTGAACTACTCCTGCAACAAAATTCAGAAAGAAGGAAAAGCTCTAGGGCACTGTACATACACTTTAAATGATACAACCTCATGTAAACCATATCACTATAGACCCAGGGTACACTTTCTACATAGCCAATGCAAAACAAAGAGGATAAGTTGGTGTAAGAATTGCACATACTCACAATGGAACAGAGTATATAAACCATCTATATATTCCTTGATTAAAACACAATTTAAAATTACATATGAAAAAAGAAACCATTTCACAAGCTCTCTACAATGACCACAGCAAATATAAGTGGTGGAAGAGAACCACAACATTTTGTAGTGAACTAATGACCTGTGTAATCCAATGTGCATTGTATGAAATCACAGCAACATAGTGAAAAAAACAAATGTTTTCTACATAGTATGAAATTACAGCAACACACTGTGGGGGTTCACTAAATGACTAGAGAGGAAACATATCAGCCCAACGGACTATGGAAAGAAGAATGCTAGGAGTCACGCTGAGGGACAAGGAAACTGCTGTGTGGATAAAAGGGACATTAAAGGGTAAACGCAAGTTTGCCTGCATCGATAAATTACCGTGCAGAGAATCTAAAAATGCCATTCTCACAACCGGCAGATGTTAAATAAGGCTGAAAATGCCAAAAACGTGAAAACAGACGACGAAGCCCCGCACACTTTTGGGTACTACGGTTCGTGACGTCACAAAAGTTGAGAACGGCGAGAGCTTGCTGGAGGAGCATCTATAAAAGTGTTTTTCTTCGAGTAAACTGTTGTGAAGTTTTTGAGCACGTGAAATAAACGCACCTTAAATGAGCTCAACGTATCTAAAAAATGCATACTACAGCTTTTATATGCTGCTCTTTGCAACGCAACAGATACGTCACGAAAACATGAAAGGAAAGCGGGGGAGGGAAAATGCCAGATTTGTTGGCTCATTTCTCAGCAAGTAACACATCGTTGCTCATCGAACAAAAGCCAAGAGAGCTACGTAACGTATGACCTTTCAGTAAAAACAAAACTTCATTTAGCCTTTAGTGTCCCTTCAAACACACTTATGTGGAAGACGTTCTAGCTGAAATTAAGTAAGGAAAATGGACATGGGCAGGTCATGTCATGCGCATTGACAACCCGTTTGACAGAGTAGTGGCTCCCAATAGATTGTAAACGCAAGAGAGGCCTGCCAAGGATTCAATGGAGGGATGCACTACGGAAATTCCACAAAAAAATGGATTCGGCCAGCACTTCAGAGATGTGGCTGAAGACTTTTGGGAGAGGGTTTCATCCTGAAGTGGACACAACCACACGCATGATAACAGCAGAAGACCCCTCGATTGCCTAGTGCTTTAGTTCAATGACACCTTAGCACACTACTTTTATAGAAGGATGGCAGCATGTAACACAAAATTATGAGTCGCACCACTACCCACTGCGGTGGCTCAGTGGCTATGGCGTTGCGCTGCTGAGCACAAGGTCACAAGATCGATTCCCGGCCGCGGCGGCCACTGTTCTGATGAAGGCGAAGAGCAAAAACACTCTCGTGCTCCAAGATTTCTGCGCACGTTAAAGATCCCCAGGTGGTTAAAATTAATCCGGAGCCCTCCACTACGGTGTGCCTCTTAGCCCATGTGTAGCTTTGGCATGTTCAACACCAAAATTTTAATTGAACTGTGCCAGTTAAAGGGTGTAAGAACTAGGAATTGGACACACGAACTTGCTGTTCAATTCCATGAAAATGCCAAGAGTGTGAACAGAAGACAACAGCACTACCTCCATGTAATTACAAATGTAAACTACTTGCAGCACGTGCTTCATTTCAACAGAAGGAAACCTCAGCTTTCTACATTTCAGTCGATGTACAAGCAAAAAACCGGAGCCATTGTTTAGGACAATATTTTCGACAACAGCAAATGTGCCATCGACAAGCTGCACAACAGAGCTGTTGTTTCTCTTGCCCTGGGCATAGACTCTCTTGGTGATTATGCTACCATTAAAGCAGATACGGTTGAATTCAGTACAACTTCCCCACACAAGCTCCACATTTCTGACAGTACAGTCAGGAGCCATGAACGGGCTGCCCCTGCCCAAGAAATGCACCCCCTCAGAAGTGGAAATGGCCTTTTTGGTTAACGTCTTAGTGATGCACAGTACTCGAGGGCATTTTGGTTCGTGCTAAGCTCAGCACACTGTTCCACAACAGTGTCTATTTGCAGCATCCGGCCTATCTGACTAGCAATGCCATTGGAAGCTTTCACGGCTGCCTTCAGGGTGCCATTACCCGCCTCGAAAGGAAATGCTGAGTGCGCCCACAGTGGACCCCAATGGCGCACGCTTTTGCCGAGATGGAGCAGCTGGTGCATGTAGTACGTCATGCACTCAGGTCCATACAGCACTTCAGCATTGCCATGGAAGTCCAAAAGGAGGCCCTCTGCAACAGCAAGGTCAGTGAATGACACCCTGGGCTCCAGCATAATATGCAGAGCCTCCACCAGACAGGCCCAGTGCTGCAAATACTGCCGATCCAAAATGCCATCCAGTACTGGCAAGCTGTAAAAAAGCAGCCAATTTTCACACTCTTTTGCTTTCCAAAAGCGCTTCTCCTTGGTGGGCCTTGGGGCTCTCCTTACATCTTTTGGTGGTGAAACAGCCATTAACCTGCTATGAATGGCCTGCTGGCTACGCCCGACATAGAACGTCTTTCCGGCTGATTCAAGCCACAACTCTAAAAACTGGCGCACCACTCCCAACAGCACACAATGCATATAGTCCGGAACAAAGCTCCACACTATATGAAATTGTGGCATGTTGATCAGTGGAGAGACGGTAATTACACCATTAAAGGGCTTAGGCTTATCTTGCATGGCTGCCTTCTCCATGTCTTCTACCATCTGCTTCTCGCTCCTCTCAACAGCATTTTGTTCAACGGGGTACTTTACCACCTTACCCCCTAGTGTGTCACCTGGGTGCAAGCACCAGTTACCCCCATAATGCGCGTTAAACTGTTTCATGCCCTGCATGGGTGCTCTTGCAACTGAGTCTACGGCACAGCAAATGCAAAATCCCCCGAAAGGTTTCTCTTTCCCCTTGTGGTGAAGCAGAAATCCCTCGTCTGCCAGAGAATGCATCGTCTCGACAAATGGTGCTTGAAAGATTCCCATATGGGGCTTTTTCTTACCGAACCAAAGACCAGCCAAAACAAGCTTCCTCATTCTTTCGGGTACGGGAAGTTAATTCACGACAAGCTGGATTGGCCAAATAGATATGCGACTCGATCTGAAAACGGGGGTGCCATCTGTGTTCCACGAAAAGCTTATCCTGTGGCCGGCTTTTCTTGTTGCAGTCACGAAGTCTCGGTACATGCTCCCATCCTTCATGTCGCTCAAAGTGCCATTGAACTCGAGGGGCTCTGTGAAATCCAGAAACTCACAGCCCTTGAGGAGCTTCTGAAGTTGTGAGGGAATATCAAAAAGCACAAAAAAGGTGCATCGCAAAGTGGAGACGATCCACACACCCTCTTACATTCAGGACACTGCAGTGATACTCCTGGTCCACCCTCACCAACGTAAATCATGCACTCAGGGCAAAAGAAATGAAATGTCATCTGGGTCCCTTGGCAAACTAACAACTTATTAACAAAATATTTAGAACGGGGAAGAACAGGACTATCGAAATATGAGTTGATCATGTCCACAAGGCTTGCTAGGCCTGTGAATGACAAATTCATCCGCAGAGCGTACTTCAGAACCATGAGTAGGATGTCTCCTTTCAAAACCACCAGCTTCCAAGACAGGACCTCTTTAAACAGACCAGCAATCTCAGGGTGATGTGTTGTACCACTGCCCGGCTGGTTGGGATCAGGCTCCTGCACAAAGAAAACAGTGATGAGGCATTATTTTCAAGGTTATGATGACAAACAACAAACTGTACGACCATGTAAGAACAAAAAATCCCAAGTGTAAATACCAGTTTATTGGTGTACAGACAGGTGGAAATAGTTGAACGGGGCATACAAAAAGATGGCAGAACTGCTGCTGCCAGAAATGTGGCTATTTATGACGCTATATTGACTGCACCAGCTCCTAGCATTATAAATTAATACTTCCACCCTTCAACTAAGCTTGTACACCGGAGAGTGATACTCCAGCCAGTGTGCAACTGTAGCTAATTAAGATTTAATATTCACAGCATGGAAGGTTGATAGATTGTGGGGTTTATATCGCCGACGCAACGAAGGTGATGAGGCATGCCGTAGTGGAGGGCTCATCACTTGGGGATCTTTAACGTGCAACGAAATGTCGCACACACGAGCATTTTTGCTTTTCGCCTCCATCATAAACCGCAGCTGGGTTTCGATCCCATGAACTTGTGCTTAGCAGAGCAATGCCATAGCCACTGAGCCACCACGACGGGTTCACAGCATAGAAGGGCTTACCGAGGTGTCACTTCTCTCATCATCACTGGAGCTGCTGCAGGCACTGCATGAGAAGCTGTAGTCCGAGTACTCGTAATCCCCTTCAAAGTCCTGTGACAAATATAAGAACGCACGTGTGTGAAGCCCAAAAACCCTTCAGATATGGTGCAAAAAAAAGGGGGGCATAAAAATTCCCCTACGGCAATACACATTCTACATTGTTTTTATACAGAACTGATTTTACAAACGAATCTTCTAAAAATAGGTTTATTTTAAGGGCTATTCATGAAGAAGGCTTTTCGAACTTTAAAGCATTATTTATACTACTTGAGGTAGCCGCTATAATTTATTCACAGCTGCCTCTCATACGTACACGTCGACCTCAGTACCCCGCTTGCAGAATAGGAAAAAAATTAAAAATCACCCAAACTGAGTACGTACATTCCGTTCTGCATCCGACGTACCACCGGCCACGGTCGGCACGTCCGCTGATGTAGGCGGCTCGCAGTTGGGTTCGCATGAACTCTCGGCGTCCTACGAACGGCAAGAACCATCACACACCATACCATTTTGCTGCACTTTTTAGTTCAGGTAGTTAAATCATTAAATGCATATAAAGCTTACGCTTGTCTCAATCTCCGCCGCAAGATTGTCTGCTAGGGCACCGTCCGAGCCCACGTTTCGTTGGTCCGAGTCGTCCGAGTCGCATTCGTATTGTTCCTGCACATGTATACAAGCGAATTAAGTCATGCAGCAAAAACTACACGGCCATTCACGAATGAAACTGTGAAAGGAAATGAACACGACTTACCACGTCGCTCGCATCCTCACGGTGTTCGCGGCCTGCCACGGCACCATCCGAGCCCACGTTTAGTTGGTCCGTGTCGTCCGAGTCGCATTCGTATTGTTCCTGCACATGTATACGTGCGAATTAAGTCAATGTAGCTGAAACTACACGGCCATTCACGAATGAAACTGTGCAAGAAAATGAACAGGACTTACCACGTCGCTCGCATCCTCACGGTGTTCGCGGCCTGCCAGGGCACCGTCCGAGCCCACGTTTAGTTGGTCCGTGTCGTCCGAGTCGCATTCGTATTGTTCCTGAACATGTATACGTGCGAATTAAGTCAATGTAGCTGAAACTACACGGCCATTCACGAATGAAACTGTGCAAGAAAATGAACAGGACTTACCACGTCGCTCGCATCCTCACGGTGTTCGCGGGCTGCCAGGGCACCGTCCGAGCCCACGTTTAGTTGGTCCGTGTCGTCCGAGTCGCATTCGTATTGTTCCTGCACATGTATACGTGCGAATTAAATCAATGTAGCTGAAACTACACGGCCATTCACGAATGAAACTGTGCAAGAAAATGTACAGGACTTACCACGTCGCTCGCATCCTCACGGCGTTCGCGGAGGGCCTGTGAATCAAGAGTCGACCTCGGAATTTTGAATTCCGCGCCAGGGTTGAGGTAATTTTTGTACGTGCCTCGCTTTCTGCGCTTTTTTGGGCTACCCATTTCTGAGCACGAACAGCTTCGCCAACCGAAGGTTTTAATGCCACGCTTGACTCAACTCATAAGCCGAACTTTTTCTTTCCACGTCCGGCTGGGCACAGGGCTGGGCTAGCGGTAGCGGCGTGATCACATGCGTGATCCTGGCGTTGCTTGCGTTGCCTTTCCTTGGAGGCGCTGCTAGTAAGTAGACGCAGTAGACGTGTATTCACTTCAACCCACGAAAAAAGGACGCATATTTAATAAAAGCTACTTATTAAATGCTTCTATATATAAATATATAAAGCATTTTTGTTTTGCTTTACACACGTTTAAAACAAATATGTGCCGTACTACCGTCACGCCGTTGATGCCTTGTGGGCCTTGTCTCATGGTCGGATGCTTGAATGTGAGGCCGTGAGGCCGTCTTTGTCGTTGTGTGCAGCTTCACGTGCAGAAATGATAACCCACGCGTACGTCCGATATGTGGACGATCGGACGTGTGCCGTAGTCAGTATTACTGACATAAAAGAGTTTGCTCCCAAAGATACAGAAGATTTTCCAGTGACTCCGCTCCTGGTGAGCTGGACAGATGAAAACGGCGCGACAGACTTCTACCGTGCAAGAGTGCTGCTTTTAGCAGGTAAGTCTTGCACATAGACCTGCCTGCTGAAGTATAATGACATTATTTCGATGGAACAAGCTGGTGGCGTATAAGTTCATTCCGTGCCTGCGTGCATGCTCGGCTGGCACCCAGTTACGCGCGCAAGTAGCCGACTAGCAGCACGTGCACGTCGCTGTGCGTGTTTTACATTATTTATCACGCGAAAAATTCTGCCCCGCCAGCTGTACAGCATATCTTGGCCCCTGCCCATGCTTATGAAAAAAAAAAATTGCACCGCATCACGGATCAACACTAGGCTGTCGCGCGAACGCTGTGCAGTCGATCGCGCGCTTGTTTAATAGGAATTAAGTCTCTAGGAATTATGCATAAGAATAAAAATTTTTTTTGCGATGTGTTTGTGTTTTTCCCAGATGACCGCCGCGAACGCTAACGTGCTAAATTTACTGGTACCCTCACTTGTATATCAAATTTATGGGTGTGGCTATTTCGCTTGTTGTCCATCTGCATCGAGTGGAATGGTTCATGATTTGTGTTAATGCTTGTCAATGTATACCGAAACATTTCGGCACCTGCCCCGTTCCAACATCTCTTATCAGAACACTTGCTGAAACCTATAATGGTTTGTGTGCATGCACAATTTTCTTTGCTGTAGATTGACCTTATGTGCATGCATTCACTAATACATGCACCTGCATCTGCCACTTTTAGAGTCTGAGGAACACCTAAAAAAAAACTGCAAGGAGAGAAGCGCCTCCGCGTAAAAAGAAGTTATGCATATGATGAGGACACAGATGACGAGGATGTTGTGGAGGAGGTAAGTAGCTTTAAAATAGCAATATCATAACTGTTTGACTAACACCTGTGCATTTGCTTTGTAGCCGCCAAAAGGCAAGAGGGAGACCCGGAAGGCGGAAATCCTGAATATCATTAAAAGAAAAAAAAGCGCCCTGGCCAACGATGCGGACGAGCCTGTACGGAAGAAACTACGGGCCGCAGAAGACACTATTGCAGAGCTGGAAAGAAAGCTGGAAAAAAAAGAAGAAGAGATTTCCGAACTTGCAGCTCTGAACAAGGGCCTGCAACGGGCTGCGATTGCCAGGTTTGGGAGCCGCAGGAGTGCAGGTATCACCTTTTTTTTTTACTTCAGAAGAAAACGCTGGCCAAGTTTACATGTGGAAGTTGGAATATGTGCTAGTATGATTGCTCATATAAAAAGCCTCTATATGGATAGTTTATATGAGAAATTTCCCCTGAAATTATGTTGTGGCTGACATGGAAATTCATTTTTCTGCATTGGCTAAGAGGAAAATTTATTTGTAGCAACTCCTGCATACAGAAAAAATAATTTTTGGTTCTTGAGGGCTTCATTTTCTTTTTATTTCTATTTTATACCCCTGTCACACGGGCACTTTCAATCGCGATTGAAGTGAATTGCGATCTAATTTTCTAGCGCGCTTGACGCATCGGCGCTGCTACTTGGCACGTCTCAATCCTGAGTGAGAAGTTGCTTCAGTTGCTCTCGCGTACGCCAAAGGCCGCCAAAAATGTATTTCGTGGCTGCCGCCTGGTAACTTTACGCAGCCGTAGGTTTGCGTAACTATATAAATCTGATCGCGCATTTACTTGGGTAAAGTTATTTGATACAATTTGTGACGTTAAAGTTGTCACCTTCTGTGCCATTGCTCAGTGGGGACGAGAGTGTCACCAGTTTTCTCTGATCGCGCTCGAGAATCTCAATCGTGCTTTGGGAACAGGGATTGAGTTCGAGCCGGATCGAAATCTATTGCCATTGAAACTGCCGTGTAGCAGCACCCGATCCGGATTGAGCCCGGTGGGATCGACTCAATTGCGATTCAAAGTGCCCGTGTGACAGGGGTATCATTTTTTTTCAGATGGAAGGCTAGAAGAGAAAGAGCGCCCCCCTCGGTCCCCTACTGAGCCCTGCCAGCCTGCCAGCGCAGCTACAGGGCCATTTCCACCTGCCCTTGTCCGTCCCTCTACCTCCACCTGCCCTGTCCTCAACCTGCCCTGTCCTCGGCCTGCCCGTCCCTCTACCTCGGCTTGCACTTCCCTCCGCATGCCTTCCCCTCCCCCTGCCCACCCATCCACCTCAGCCTGCCCTCCATTTAACCCTCCTTCCACCTCCAGCTGCTCTTCCCTCCCTCGGCCTTTGCCTCCCTCTGCCCTTCCGTCACAAGCTCCTCCACAGCCTGCTGTTCTATCAAGGAGCAGTGGGAATGTGCAACATGACCCTGGTGTGCCCATGGAAGACCTGGTGAGTTGGAGATTGAGGGATTAGAATTTCAGAGTTGGTATTGGTTATCGCTAAACTTTTTAATTGCGTGTTGTCATCACAAGTTGAGTGGTTTGATTGATTGATGAATTTGGTTTGTGACAGGACTATAGGTTGCTGGTGTGGGAAGAGGTGGATAGGGGAGGGGATGGGCAACCGGTTACTAAATCCCACATGCCAGATTGATGGCAACACTGAACTGGGCTAGTGTGACTGGGTGCTGAGGGTGCACCAGTGTGCCCCTACGCACAGCTTCAATATCAGAATGTGGAAAAACACTATTTTGTAGCTTAGCAGATCAAGAGTTTGGCAGTGCAGAAAGGGATACTGCATGTTGGCTTTGCAAACTGGAGTGTCAAAATTCGCATAGCTTATACGGGGAGGTGCAGTGGTGTTTCCCTAGGCTCCTATGTGCACTGGCATTCAGGTCACCCTAATATCATCCTTCTGTTTTAGGGCCCTCAATGCTTTGCAGGGTTTAAACTGAGGCTGTACATATGTCCGAAGGCCTGGTGTTTAAATGACCTCCCCACTCCACATAAGTGCTTTTTTTAATTGTTTAAAATTTTTTTTTGCAGCACTGCAATATGCAGCATTCTACCAAAGTTTTTCAATTGGTGTGAAAAAAAAATTATTAAATTTCACATCTCCCGACCCCCCTTCCCCTTGTTCTAAAAATGTCCACGCTTCGAAAATTTCTGGGGAGCCATGTAAGCCACACAACTAACAAGTTTAGTTCCAGGAAACAAGGTGGAGGGATGGGGAACGAAATGTATGGGGCTCAACTTGCAAAGGGTTGGAGCTGGCAAAAGCATCTTAAGAGGATTTTATGTAATGCTGTAGGTATAGAACAGGTGGAATAAAGATGAGCTTATATTAGTAAAAATTTGGGAAGCACAGTCACCTTTGTGAATCGCGGTTGTCTTGTGTAGTGTCAACCACCATACATTTTTTCATGATCAGTGTAGCTTGCGAGGCCTTCATTTGAACGCATGCTGTGCACGTGTTGTGTGTGTTCAGCGGCAAGTTTTTTGCATTTGTTTGTGAATTTAACTTGTCTTGATTTTCGTGCAGACTGACATGTTCTTGTGGTTTGTTATACTCCTTTTAGGTTGACATAGGGCAGGGTGTCAAAATTCGGCGGGAAGTGTGGACCCGAATCGAAAGGCAGCCAAAAGACTCCCTGTACGTGAAGGAGCTTCTGGTGGCGATCTGGGAGCCATCAACTTTGTTAAACCGGTCTCTTTTTGGTAAGGGGCTGTTTGTGGTGTTCATTTTGTCACCTTGATATGAACATTATCACTTCACTTTTTTAGGCAAACACAGCCCTCGCTTCCCAGGTCGCCCCAGGAAAGACGCACTCACTCCAAAAAAGGTGGAAGTGTTGCGCGGTAAGTGCACTGACAAGAATTATAACTTCTCTGACAGCTTGTGAAATGCTACACTGCTTGCTCCCGATAGTATAGTCATCCCGCATGGTACAAGCTTCATTTGTAGCCAGGCCTTCATCCAGCAGTAAACCTAAATAGGCAGATTATGGTGATTTTCACAGGGCCTAAGTTTCTCAGAAAAAGCCGGTTTGCTCTTTCTTGCACAGGTTACCAAATGTTTGAGGTTTAACTTTGTAGGACCATTGAACTTAATTTTGCTATAATTTTCAATGCTTGCAGCTATTACACTTCATAAAGCTTTTGTTAAAGGTCAACTAAACGAACATTTTGCGTTTTTTTTACGTGCAGTAGATACCACTACGTCAACTGGCATATGAGTGGTAGGCCTGTGAGATGACTTAATTGGTGCGAATTAAAATAGTTTAAAATGGCTCCAAAATTTTTAAAAATAAAAGTACGAAAATTAAATAACCTCAAAGACCGGACCAACCTCGGTATTCTGCAGGAAAGATAACCCTCTTAGTGACTTCTCCTAAACTAAAGTGTGCCAAAAATGTGAAAGGCAGAGAGGATATGGGAAAAAAGAAAGTCCTAAAGAGAGGAAAGGGTAAACTGCTGTCAGCCTTTAACGAGTGTTGCTGTTGGATCGGTTTTTATAAAAAAAGAAAGTCACTTAACGGTATTTCGTGTTACAGTGATCGTGTAAAAACGTGACAGTGTTACAGTTGCAAGTTGCAGAAAAGAGTAACTAGTGACCGATAACGCATTACTATTAACTGGTTGCCACCGCAGTGGCTCAGTGGCTATGGGATTGCAGTACTGAGCACAAGGTGGCTGGTTCGATTCCTGGCCGCGGCGGCCGCTTTTCTGATGGAGGCAGAAAGCAAAAACGCCTGCGTGTTCGAGTTTTAGGTGCGCGTTAAAGATCCCCAGGCGGTCGAAATTAATCAGGAGCCCTCCACTACGGCGCGCCTCATCGCCTGCATTGCTGCAGCGCGTTCAACCCCACAAAGGATGAAGTGCCCAAGACTGCTTCTAAGTCGCTTCAGTCTTGCCATTATGGCCACTGTTCTCAGTTTCAGCTTCAAAATTGATGATATTTGTGGGCGGCTTGTGGTATGCGTGCACATAATTCAGCTTTCATATTTTGTATCTTGGAGTTTTTTTAGGCACACTGATGAAAATGGTTTCAGAGGTCAAAGTTTTTCTGCAGTTGACTGTCAATTCTAATTTACAGCCAAACAAGAGACTTGTGTCTGTTTGGGTGAACTTTTGTGCGCAAATGAATATGCATTGCAAGTTGCAACAAAAGGTATATGCTATACTCAAATTTTACAACCATACTAGCAGTGTGCACTGTGAAATGCTGCATTACTGCAGTCACATTTTGCGAAGAATATGTTTAAAAGGAAACATCCTTGTTTGCTATCTAATTGTGACTTACTTTATCTCTGTAAAATGCAGACTGCTATATGGAGGGCCTCAAGAGAAAGGGAACTCTCCCGGGGAGTGAGTTGTTCGACCTGGCGGTGAAAAACGTCAACGGATACATCATTCAGAAGCTTGCCGACAACGAGAAGATGGCAAAAAGGTATGCTGAATGGGCTATCGAGATTAATTTTGTGGAAAAATTCATGATGAGCACAAAAGAGAGACCACAATGAAAAGTGGGACATTGCTAGTTTTTATGGAACCTTCACAAGCTTTGTGGACTGCCATTTCTCTTGAGCTGTATTTTTAAAGAGACACTAAAGGGTAAAAACAAGTTGACTTGCATCAATACATTACAGTGCTGAGAATCTAAACACGCCATTCTCGCAACCGGCAGGTGTTGAATAAGGCAGAAAATGCCAGAAACAGGAAAACAGGCGACAATGTCCCAACATTTTCGGGTACTATGGCTTGTGATGTCACATAAGTTGAGAACGGCAAGAGCTCATTGGAGAAGCATCTGTAAATGTGCTTTTCTTCGAATAAACTGTTCTGAAGTTGTTGAGCTCGTGAAATAAGCGCCACTCAAAACTTTAAATGAGCTCAACGTATCTAAAAAATGCATACTACAGCTTTTATATGCTGCTCTTTGTTACGCAACAACTACATCACAAAAAAATGAAAGGGAAGTGGGGGAGGGAAATGCCAGATTTGTTTGCTTATTTCTCAGTGACTAATGCATTGTTGCTCGTCGAACAAAAGCCAAGAGAGCTGCGAAACGTCTGAGCTTTCAGTAAAAACAAAGATTTATTCATCCTTTACTGTCTCTTTAGGGAGGCCCTGTGGAAAATTTTTGTCAAAGTAGGAAAGTCGCGCCACATCTGTAGAAAACATCGCGATTGACTGCAATACAATTTTTATGTATGGTTAGTGCCAACAGTCAAGAAATGAGAAATAGTTTGGCACAGTGAGCATTTAAATGCACTTTGGGTAGCCTGTTTCCCAGGCAGCACAGAATGTCTAGAAAACGTCGTATTCATGGATTAAACGTCAGAAAGGGATTTTAGACAGGAGAAGACGGCTTCTAGAAGTCAATAATTACAAGGATAAGATCCCTCCGAAAACTGCGTCTTTAAAACGTATTTTTACAACTGCTTTAAGCAGTTGTTCTTCTGGCTTTCTTGTAGCCGTCCGTAAAATCCCATGCCAATACTTTTGTCGAGGGTATAGTGCCTTAACGCGCCATTTTTCATAGCCTCGTGTGACTGAGAAGGCGGTGGGAGAGAATTCACGTAAAAGCTTTGCTCTTGCTTAGCATACCTAGCAATAATCTCTAAAGCAGCAGGAAACGGTTTTTGCTGGTTGTTTGACAACTTCTAACAAACTTTTTTTTACTATTCTTACATCGCACAGGGAAGCTGGCAGCAGGGGAGCACTGCCACGTGACCATGAAGATAATGACGGAACAGGACTGCCGACTCATTGCGAGGATGATTAGGCCGGGCAATTGGCTTATTCATCGGAGGAGTACTAGTCTAGAAAATAAAATGTTCATTGTGCAGTAAGTTTGCTGTCATTTTTCAGGGTTCAACGAAAAAGGCACTGCACACGCACAGACCTAGCCAAAGGGTTGGAATGCTACATTTGGTTGGCAGCCAAGTGGAGGTAACGAAGGGCTATTTGAAGCCATGAAAAGGAAGGACCCATTGGGGGCCCATTGGGTGACCCATTAGGGGACCCATTGGGTGACCTATTGGGATCCAATAGATCGGCCAATGGGTCAGCCAATTGGTCGGCCAATGGGTCGGTCAATTGGTCGGCCAATGGGTTGGCCAATTGGTCGGCCAATGGGTGCCTAAAACATCATTGGCCGGCCAATGGGGAGACCAATTGGCTGACCAATTGGTTGGCCAATTGGTTGGCCAATGGTTTTTTTCGGCTGGGTCCCCTCAAACCAGCTGAAGCGAGAGACGATCATTCTGCCGCTAACCAGCACGATGGTTCCTAGGTTGGCAACTTGGAGGAAGTGGTGCGCTCGATTATTCGGATGCCCCAACCGAGCTCTGCTCATGGTGCAGCCACAGTGGAGCAATAGTGCAGCCACGGTGCCGCTTCGGAGCAGAGATGGTGATTCGGCAAGTCGGCATGCATACACTCCGGTGGCGTGGACCGCAACGGAGTGGTTTCCCGCACTGCTGCAAACAAGCGTAATGGAATTACTTCATGTGTATCGCTTGTAGAAAACTAGCGATTGACTTTCGGCCACTCGTGACAAGATGCACAAACGAGTCTATTCTTTTCTGCGCTCGCGGCGAAGCGTTTTATTATTGTGCGGCCTTGTATTTAGGGCTACTGCAGTGGAGTAGCGCTACTCAAAACTGCATCAGCGTAAGTTTAAACAACTTGCCGTTTGGGATTTTCGCAGCGGGTTTCTCTTTGTTTTTGTTTTTTGTTCTTTTTTTTTTATTCCGCGTGACGGTATTGAAAATAAAGCCCTTTCATATTGCTCTTATCCACCGCCTGAGTGGCCGGGAATGTGGTGCTGATGTCGGCAATGAAAAGCGGCTCAGGTGGAATTTGGAAGAAAAGGGGATCTCACGCCATGCGTTGCTGAAAAGGGCTGAAAACATTATTTCATCAGGGCAGGCTTTATTAGCAGAAGGCAACTCTGCCTTTAGCCACACCCTCTCCGAGCTGAACGAACTTAATAAGAAGGCAAGCAAGAAGCAATAGTATGGTGTGATGTGTGTGAAGTGCAATATTTTCTGTCTAAATATTGTCGAGCCGGACCCTCCGAGCTGGATGAACTGAACGAAACGGCAAGAAGCAACAAATCAGTGCAATATGTTTGAGATAGTGAAATAGTTTTATTGTAAATAAAATGGACCCCCTTTTGGTATCAGTAAGTTTTTGTAATGATTACTTGGTGTTTTTTTAAGTTAAAGAAACGCTTGTCATCTGCTTCACTTGCAGCGGTGCCTAAAGGCTGTGGGGGGCACACATTTTTGGTGCTTTAGTTACCAGCTTCAGAGTCTACAACTGTGGGGAAGTACCGTAAAAACCCACGTATAATACGAACCCGAATATAATACGAGGTAATATTTTAGGGATGCAAAATTGGAGAAAAAAAATTTATTGGTTCATATCCTCGCGGCGCGGTGTTAGTTTACCCGCGCGGTGTTCACGCTCGTATCACACAAGTGAGGATAAGTCCCCGCAGTTCAATCACTGTCATGCGTGGCCTGTCAATCACTGTTTACGTGGCCCCGACATACTCGTACTCCACTGCTGAGAACTTCCCAAAGCGTGATTCACAAGAGCGCATGCGTGTTGCCGAACCAAACGCTTATCCATAAACAAAGAAATGGGTGGCTAGCACTGGCTAGGGCTAGAATTGGATAGCCACGTAGCAACGAAGCCAAGCCGCAGCCCCGAGCAATACCGAAACCATAACATGAAGCGGAACGTTGGAATTTTTGTTGTAATTTTAGTTTGAATCCGCATATAGTACGAGGCTGATATCTAGGACGCTAATATTTAGAAAAAAAACCTCGTATTATACGCGAGCATTTACGGTAATTAGCGTTGCCTGAATGGTTGCCAGCCTTCTTTATCTCCAGATAAATGAAGCTGCAACATAAGTTTTGTGCTGCTCCCAAGCTGCTCCAAAATCAAGCTCTGGTACAATAGTGCTCCAAAATAACATTTTTTCAGCTCCAAAAATTGCTCCAATAGTTCGAATGGCTGGATCACCCCTGGAGGAGGAAAGCCAGCGCTGTCGCTTCGTTAAAGAGCATGGTGCCTCAAGCGTTGCCGGTGGCAAGTTGCGGACCTACTATCGCTGCCACAGGTCAGGAACGGCTGCGCCCAGGAGAGGCAAAGGAATTCGTTTGATGAAAAGTCAAGGATCCTGTAAGTCTGGCAAGATCTGTCTAGCCTCTATAACTGCTACCACAAATGCTGACGGCACTCCTGGAGCTTCTGTTGAAGTGTATCAAAAGCACCACTATATGGGCACGACAGAGATGTTAATCACTTGATGATGACCGCTGCTGAAAGAGCGGAAATAGCAGAAGAGCTTGCAAAAGGTGTGTCTATAAACACAATTTTGGATAGGATCAGCGCAACCATCTTTGTTGGAGATGATTTAACACCTTTACAGGCAACAGAGCGCATACAGCTGCACAACATTAGTCGTGAATTCAACCTTTTTGCTCCAGAACGGTGCCATCCTGACGACGCAACAAGCGTGCACATGTGGGTGGAAGCCATGAAGGCCCAAGATGAGCCAGTTGTCCGGCTGTATAAGCAGCAGGGAGAGCAGTGGAAAGATGACAGTTTCAGCAAGGAAGATTTTGCGCTAGCATTAATGACAGAGCTACAGGAAGAGATGCTAAACAAATATGGGTCTGGCATTGTGTGCGTCGATTCCACTCATGGAACTAACATTTATGACTTCCAGCTAACCACGCTTCTAGTTTTAGATGAGTGTAAGAAAGGTGTGCCCGTAGTTTATTTGATAAGCAACAGAACAAATGCGAAAACGCTGAAGGCCTTTTTTGAAAGTCTGAAGCTAGCCACAGGAGCCATCACATCGGACGTCTTCATGTCCGATGATGCCATAGAATATTACGACGCATGGAAATCTGTCATGGGACAGCCAGAACACAGGCTTCTTTGCACTTGGCATGTGGACAAGAACTGGAGGGAGAAGATCCACAGCCTTATCCCAGGTAATGAGCTTCAAGCAGTTGTTTACAAAGCCGTTCGTGTTCTCATGGCGTGCACTGATCAAGATGAGTTCCAGAGCCTCCTGCAGGGTTTCATAGCCTTGAAAGAAAATGAGCCTGCCTTGGAAGATTTCATGCAGTACTTTAGTAGGTACTACGCAGCTCCAGGTCGCCTGCAACTCTGGCCTTATTGCTATAGACTTCAGAATGGTGTGAACACCAACATGCATCTCGAGAGGATGCATAGAACTTTGAAGCACGATGTGATGAAAGGCGAAAAGAACCGTCGTGTAGACAGGCTAATTTCTGCTCTGATGACAATGACGTATAGGAATATCAGGAACAGGGCCATTGCCATTCTAAAGGGTCGGAGGACTCAGAAAATGAGCAAAATCCTGAACAGCCACGAAGCTGCAAAGAAGTTCACTAGCAGTGTACAACCAAATGAGGATGGAACATGGAGCGTGTCTTCCCAGGTGAACCCAGATGTCTTCTACACTGTTTCGAAAGTAGCTGAAGAAGTCTGCTGTCCCCTCAAATGTGACGAATGCAAGTGTGCACATGTATGCTTGCAGTTGTGATGAACACCTCATCCACTTCACTGTCTGCAAACACATTCATGCTGTGCTCATAGCAAGTAAGGCTGCAAGAACAGATGATGAGAATGTGCAGGACCTGCCTAACAGTGTATCCAAAGAACATGAGGCAAAGCGGGTGCTTGACAGCATAGCAACAACAAAGGCATCTACCAGTGTAGAACCCGCCGTTGCATTTAAAATAAAGCTGGATGCATACGCAGCATGCTATGCATCTTCAACATCTGCAGAAACCCAAGAGAAGATGATCAAGCTTTTGGACCATGGATTGGAAATGTGGGAAAAGGACCATAATGTTTCCAAGGTTTCAGATCTGCCAAAAGAACCAGCGAACAAGAAGATTATGCAGCAGCCTAGGTTTTACTCCACAAAAAAGCGCAGGCTGGCAGCCCCATCTAGTAGCCTTTCGAAGACAACTGAGCATCAGAAAGAAATACTGAAGAAGCAAATTATGGATGGCGACTTGGCAAGTGATGTGATAAGCACATCATCAGGGCATGAATACTGTTGTTATTGGCGTTTGTGCAAAAGGGCAAGAGTGGCAACGTTTCGGTGGCAGCTTTTAATAGGTCGTTTGCTGGTCATGTTCTCCTACCCAAGCAGCTGCCACGTCTCTACGTCTAACTTAAGGCATGCAGCCGCGTGTCCATGGCGTGGATGGTACATGTGTTAGAGCACCAGAGGTGCCTCCGAGCGTGGTCATGTGGGCTGCTGCTAAGTATTTTAACTTAAGGTATGCAGCCGCGTGGCCATGGCTTGGATGGTGCATGTGTTAGAGCACCAGAGGTGCCTCCGAGCGTGGCCATGTGGGCTGCTGGCAAGTATTTGTATTGGCCTCGAGGACATACCGTGGCGCCACCTATGAGTGACGTCACTTGTAGGACGCCGAATCGTGTTGTCGTCTGCTACAACACATTTCCCGTGCGTATGCGGAAGCTTGTTTTTTTGTTGTGGCCACCGTCTCGCCCCCTCCTTGTGGATTTGATGCAAATTACCAAAAAAGTTGTCTGTAAACCAAACAATTCGAGCAAGCAATCAGCAACTCGCTTGTTCCCGGCGACACCGCCGCGTTTAGGTACCATCGCGACCCACAGCTACGCAGCCAGCTAACGCCAAGGACGATGCAACTGATGCCGAGAAAAGTACGCTGTAAATTCATTATGAAATACTTGTGTCGGTACATGTGTGTGCAAGGAAACACCTTGTAACAGTGACGGAAACGCGTCGCTCAATTATGATCTCGCCACGCGAACTTCTCGTATTGCCTGGTAAATGAATGACTACGCGAGAACGGTGATCGGATTGCTTCGCCGCACATGCTTAAAAGTATTGTTATGGTCTGCAGTTTGGCTTAATCAGTGCCTATTTCCCCTACGATGTTTTTATAGTCATGCCCGGATTTGATTAACGATTACTGCCGTAGCGTGTACTCTGCACGGCTAGAGTGTTTACTTTCGCGACTTGTCCGCAATGTATGAACGGTATGAACTCGAGTTTTTAACGCCTTCGCGCGGGTCTGAACAAGGCTATATTTAGTTTTCGTTAGGTGTTCGGCGTGGTAATTTATAATTGCAGCGTGTTTTGTATGCTTAAAGTGAGCCGGCCTTTCTCAAGCATAAATTTCGAAACTCACGACTGCTCACAGAAGGCGAGCCTGCGTACGAGGCGAAACACGTCATTAATGATTTCGGGTAATTGGGGAGATTTAGAATGGAGAACCGAGCGTTGGGGGCCCCCAAGAAGTTAGAGGAACCCAAACGCAACACGCGCGTGCGCGACGGGAGGGCCTTCTACAACAGCTCGCAGCCGGCTTCGGATGCACGTAATCGGATGTTGAGAACTTTAGGCTTGGCGTCGCAGAATATATTTCATCGCCGTTAGAGTTGCGAGTGACAGCCCCGAACAAAACGTTTCACCGCGCTGGAAACTTTGTAAGCGCGGTGATTTCCGCTGAAGCGATCGACGATCAAGATACCTGCACGGCCTCGGCCGATTTTTGCGCGCAAGCATAGCCATCCTTCGGCCGCTCGCCTCACCGGCGTGAACGGGCCGGCGCTGCCGGGACCGACCTCCGCGGCCGGTCGGCGTAAATCGCGGCAGATATTTGAGCATCGCTTTGAAAACCACAGCTGATGACACTACCTATCAGAATTTTTCATCACACTAACATCCACTTTCACCAATCTGTAACTTCTTTGTTGCTGTTGCTGCCGCGAGCTGCGTCGGTTCGAGCCGCACCGTCGGCCGTGCGGGCAGGCACGGCGGGAGCGTGTGCTTCAGCGAGCAGTTAACGCTTCACGATTTCCTGCTTTATACATTTCTTGCAAACAAGGGAAATCTAGAAACTTCACTGGGCGATCGTCGTAGTCCACATTGTTGATCGGGGAAACAAGCCGCTGCTTACGCTTCGGTCGCATACGTACCCAGTCAAGAAAAACAATTGCAACCAATTGTAAAATTACCAATTCTGTACACCAGTTGTGTTTTAGTATCCAATTGAAACCTATTGGGCCAAACCAATTGCTTCCAACAAGTTGAACCAATTGTGTTTTCCAACAAGTTGAACCAATTGTGTTGGTCTTTCAATTGTGTTCAATAGGTATTGTTTCAGATTGCGTTCAATGGGAATCACCAGTTCAAACCAATAGTCTAGTAAACCGTGGCGACTGAAGTAATTCTAAAATGGCATATGCTGGCAGTAAAGCAGTTCAATCAAGTACGCATGAAAGCAAGAGCTGCCTGCACCTGCTTCTGTAAAAACGCAACACAAGGCACATACCTTTACACACATTTATTCACTTGAAAAGAAAAAAGGAAAGCAACATCGCAAGCTTAACGCAAGTTGCTTGAAACATGGTAGGTCGCTGCTCCAACAGGGGCTTGGCCTCACTTCATCTCGAGCCTGCACAACAAGAAGAAATGCAGCAAAAGTATATTGAATAGTGATTTGTGTTGAAAATGTAGTACAGAATGGAGCTGCAGGTGCTTCAACAGCCAGCTAGATCTGCGTGCGATACAATCCCTTTTGAAGGAGTAGCTACAAAAATGCCTAGTATGCAATTTGCCTCTTGAAGGTGCTTGCAGGTGCAGCCATCAAACATTACTACAAGGACGTAGTTAAAAAAATATACCACGTGCCATGGTGTCAACATGCCACGAAATTTCAGATGAGGTGTTCTAGAACAGGACAGACCCTCTGCCACCAAAACTCGCAAGTGGCAGAAGTATGAAGTGGTCAGGCCTGTGTTGCTAGAAAAGAGAACAGCCGCTAAGAACCAGAAGACCAAGGGCACGGAAAAAATTTCAAAAAATCCTGGTAGGACTTGTGGCACTTTTGCATTCCATTTTGCCAGCTTCACCTTTGCTGGCCCCTTGCTACTGGATGCTGGCCCCTTACTACTGGATGCGAGGAGGTAAGAAGCTTTCAATGTACCTAGCAATATTGAGGTACAAGTATAAATTCAAGTTTTAAGCAACTGTCCCAAATGTTTCAGCTGCCTGCATCCTTTCAAAAGGCATCAATGCCCAACTGTGCACTAGTTTCATTGCAAGGTTTAGTACATTTTGTCAGCTACAGCTGTATGCACCCCACGGCTCCGAACTAACCAAAATTAAGAAAAACATCACGAGAAACCAGAGACTTACTTC
Source organism: Haemaphysalis longicornis (assembly GCF_048455015.1). Classification (NCBI taxonomy): domain Eukaryota; kingdom Metazoa; phylum Arthropoda; class Arachnida; order Ixodida; family Ixodidae; genus Haemaphysalis; species Haemaphysalis longicornis. Next base: position 13,869 of record NW_027526412.1, on the reverse strand, counting down.
CTGGCAGTCCTCTCAACATCTGCGATCTTCTCCACGAGGAAGTGGTTCACTTGTTTAAGCATTGCAGGCATCACCTCAGGGGGGACACCTCTCTGTTGGAGCCGCTGCTTGTAGCAGTCTATAGAAGTGAAAGACAAAAAAAAAATGCACAAGTCAAGAATGGTTCTATACAACTATAACAAGGCAGCTTTAAACGCACTGCAAATTTCCACCAGTCTCTTCAAAATCTTGCTTGCTCGCCACAAGGTGCGGACAACAGAAATACTCAAGAAAGTTCGCCCAAAAGCAGCTTGAAGGAAGTTGTAATGATAGTTACCTCGAATCACGGCCAGCTTCCACGGTGTCAAGGCCTGTTTTTTGGGACGGTCTGGGAAGCGGGGGCAAGGTCTGCCTGCAAGGGAGGAAGGAATGTTTATGTGGAACAGAAATTGGAAGTGGAGAATCGCGATAAAAACAAAAATGGGTATAGGTTAATACCGTTCAGAGATCGACTCTTCAGTACCGCTGGATCCCAGACCGTCACCAGGAGGTCCTTGACGAAGAGGGAATCCTTTTCCCTTGTTTGAATCCGCTGCCAAGCCCCACACGGAACGAGCAGGCCTTTACCAATGTCCACCTGGGTGAAAAGCAAGCCAGATGAAACAACTAGAAAACAAGTGGAATTCCAGCACGTGCCTTCAGACTATTGCAGAACGAAATGAAATACTAACATGTACAAAGACACACAACTAGTAAAGAATACATTTCTTAAACACTTATATTCCTGGGCAGTTACTTGTGCACCATGTGTGTCAATTGTGCTCATGACATAACACAAGCAGAAACTATTCCCGGTACTACCGAGTGTATGAACACATTTAAAGTAGAGCAAGTTCACTGTCAGTTGCACATAGCACAAATTCCTTGCTCTATTTCACACTTAAGAAAATGCATGTCCAGAATACCCAACACGGTCAGGCAAATTTCCCCGTAGATCGAGTTGTACTCTGTACAAAGCATTAACAAACTTGCCTTTCTTTCTGGGGCAGTGGGCAGAATTGGTAGCAGCTGGCCTTCAGGTTGAGGGAGTGGGTCAGCAGGTTCCGGGAGTGCGTCGGCAGGCTGAGGCAGCGGGCCAGGTTGCAGGAGCGCGTCGGCAGGCTGGGGAAGCGGGCTTGCGGGTTGTTGTGGTGGCCTTCGTGTTGTGGAAGGTCCATCTGAGAAAAAACGGAATTTTACACGAATCTGAAGAATTTCCAGCATAAATGGGTAAAAAAATGTGTCGAGGAAAAAACTCGAGCCAGAAATTGTTTATACAGTTCTTGAGGAGAATGACATGCACCTTTTTCACTTGTGTAGTAGGTGCACAGAGTAGTACATACCTGTATCATCACCCCCAACAAGCCGCCACTGAATGCGTCTGTTCAGCCGCCGAAGCTCATCTAATTCTTGGCCTTGTGTTACCAATGTCCCGCGGAGGTGGAGGATTTGAGCTTTTAAACCTTCCATGTCTTCTAACTCCTGGGCTTGCTTGGCCACTAGCTGATGGAGCTGGGCGCACTCCTCTTTGGCTTTCGCCAATTCATCTTTGGCTTTCGCCAATTCGTCGTGAGAGGCTGTGTTTTTGGGCCTGTTGTTCAGGCCAAGAGCCCTTTTTTTTTTGGCCAGGATGTCGAGTAAGTCCTCGCGAGGAGATTCTTTTTTTCTTTTTGGTCCCTGCGAAAATACATGCACCTTCTATAATGGCTGCATTATTCACAGCAATGAAGAAAGTCTATACACAGAATACGTACCTCAACTATCTCGTCATCCGAGTCACTATCGCTTGAGGGGAGGCGTCTGACGCGCACGCGTCTGCCTGCAATTTTTGCTTTTAAGCGTGCTTCCGAATCTGGAAAGGCATGAGTAACACGCATAAAATGGTCATCGGATGCTGGAGAACATCACTGAAAGCAAATATGTCCTTAGAGCGAATTAGAAGTAAAGCCAGAAAAAAAAGCGACTCTATGCACGTTCCCTAGTTCAGAAAGCCTGGAGCAAAGCCCAGTCGCTTACAGGAAAGTAAAAGTGACTACGCTTCCGATTTCACATGAGTTCACAATCGCAAAGGCTATTCAATTCACACGACAGTGTGTAGCGAAATGTATATGCGTTTACAGACTTGCTAGGACGGTGATAGCCGATTAATCATGCAGTCCGAAAATCTGCGCAACAAAGATCACTGATATTTTGTTACGCTGCTCAAATAACCCTCGTTCACCGGCTGCACTTCAGTGATTGTATCTCCTAGAAAACTGCGAACCCTTCTTTTACATCTGCGCATGGGCACACAATGCACAAAGAGCAAACAGCGCAGTTCATACATGCCGCTCAGTGCAGAAAGCATGCAGCACGTGGCCAGCATCTAGAAGTGAACTTTGAATGCCGTACAGACGATAGGGATAGCAAATAAGGAGTAACACTTTAACAGCACCCACTCACCCGCTACCAGAAGAATCCTGGACCGGTAGTAGTCTGATGCGCCGGAGTCGTCGGTCCATTTTGTATTGTAGAAGGTGCCTTCAAAGTCATCTTCCGGATTAAATCCCTTAATGTCGTCCACCTCTACAATCGCGAAACGCTTGTCGTCCTCATATCTAACATAGGCGTGCGTGATCATGGTGCCTTCACGGAAACGTAGCTTCCGAACAGTCTGCCGAGTATAAAATTCCTCGGCATGCTTCGCGTGTTTATATACACGGAGGAAGCCATGTTGATGCGACCATTTCAGTTCCCATTGTTGCCTCCCAGTCGCACCAGTGCGCTGTTTCGGGCTGAAAATGAAGTGAGCAAGTGATCGTTCTTACTAAAACTTACATTAAATGTAATTTTTTGTACTTTATATGTTTTAAGTTTTGCGAAGTGAATAGAGCATATTGAAAGTTGATAATAATGTTTCGGGCATACATACTAAATACGCAGCATCGGCGAACCACTGGTCACAGAAAAAAAAAAAAACAAAATGGCGTCTGTTTGGATCGGGGCATGTGATTACGGTCGAGCTTCCTTCCGTGCTTACTTCCCCGTCAGAGTTGTGGCTTAATTGTTTGCGCAGTTGGTTACAGGTGCGCACTCTTGCTGTGGGCCCACGCTTGCTTAAACTGTCATGGATGGGAAACAAAAAAGAAGAAAACGCGGAAAGTACAAAGCGTACCTAAATCCAGGTAATTCATTCCGCGTGCCGAAGCAAACACTCTCATCTGAACGACGGAGACTCTGCAATGCTGTAAGTTATTTCATCTCAAAGCTTTTATGCTGTAGTGTCCAGTAATTCACAATGATTACGAAAGCGTCGCTTTGTGAGCCGATCCGCGCGCCGTGTCAGGGAGCGATGCGGACACGGTCGGGAGTATGTAAAGTCGGTGCAAAGAAAACAAGCGGGTCAGTTGATGATGATTTGGCTGTAATCAGAAATGTGCCTTGTGTGCGGTTCGTACTCTCGCCCGTGTAACTGCTTCGTACGTGACACGGCGCGCTGACTACACCACGTGTCGGCGCCCTTTCTTGATGGTGACTGCGGCTATTTTCTGCAGGAACACTCGCCTGCCGTGGCCCACAGCGATGGAAGTGATGAGAATGACGCTCGTGCTGAAGACGCGAATGTGCGGGAGAAACACTCGCCTGCCGTGGCCCACAGGGATGGAAGTGGAAGTGATGAGAATGACGCTCGTGCTGAAGACGCGAATGTGCGGGAGAATGTTGAGGCAGTTGCTGTGCCGGAGACTTCCAGTGTAAGGACATGTTACACAACTTAAAAAGTATCCGTAAATAATTCGAGGTTTTATATCATACGATGACCGCACTGTTCCAGTTGTAATCTCCATAAATATCGATACTAGCGTCTACATTTGCTAGCTTGGCGCATTTCAATGATAGATTGGTTAAAGTGATTTCCAGTACTATTCATAACCCTTTCATGGCTGATAATCTCTGAAGTGTTGTGTAACGATTGCCTCGATCTAATTGAATTTCTCTTATTGGAGAATAGGCAAGTTTAGTGGTAAGTGGCACCCAGTAACTGTAGTGGTGAGCGCATTCACCACTACTTGTGTTGCTTGCAGTAGGAACTAGTTGCTTAGTGAAACCAAATTTGATATGTAAATTTTTATCCACAGGGCATTTTGAATGACCAGCCAGTGACTGGATGTGAACAAGTGCCTCACCACCCCACTGAACCAAGCCATTTGACTACAGCGGCAACAGACAGAGATGATGTGCCATCCCAACCTCATGCCACTGTCACACCAGATTCTTCTCGCATGGAGTCAAGGCTTGGTGAACTTTTCGATAACATTATCACAGAAAAGGTAGTTGTCTCAAAAGGTGACATGTTGCTCATGGTTCTAAAACATGCTCTAAAAAACAAATTGTCTTTGACAGCTCTTACGAGCCTAATGGAAATGATTAACTTGTTTTTTAGCAGTCCAGTTCTCCCGCACTCCAAGTATATGCTTGGTAAGGTACTTGAAGGTGGTGGCACAAAAATGATTTTTCATTTTTACTGTCCAGCTTGTCACACCACAGTCATTCAGCTGAAACAAGGCAGCTCTGTTGAGTGTTCAAAGTGTCATCGTGCACTCAATGCTTCCTCAATAGGGGACTCTTCATTTTTTGTTTTGCTAGATGTACCGTCGCAACTACAGAAAGTATTGAAAGGGTGTAACATCCTTGATGTTACGAAGCCCCTCAACCAAAACAACTGTCTGTCAGACATCTGTGACGGTGAACTGTACAGAAAGTTTGTTGCATCAACAGCAGAAGTCGGGCATAGAATAAGCTTTACTCTGAATGCTGATGGCACTCCGCTCTTTCGATCAAGTGGCACAGGAATCTGGCCTATACAGCTTCAAGTAAATGAGGTTCCTGCTGCAGAGAGAGGGAAAAAGCTTGTCCTAGCTGCGCTCTGGTTTGGAAAAAAAAACCAGACATGGCTCTTTTTCAGGGAGCATTTGTTAATGCTATGAATGACTTGTCCGAGAAAGGCTTCATGCTTGAGCACGAAGGGGCACAAAGAAACTTCAAAGCGTTCTGCATATGTTGCGCAGTTGATTCAGTAGCCAGAGCGCCTATGCAAGGCACTAAACAGTTTAACAGCTACCAAGGCTGCAATTGGTGCCTTCAAGTAGGAAAGAGGGTTGCGAAGTCTATGAAATACTTGGTGCAGTTGGAGGAGCCCATGGAAAGGACTGAAGAGCAGATGATTTTAGATATGGAGGCTGCTGTGACAACGAATGAGCCAGTGAATGGTGTAGCGACTGCCTCACCTCTAGTAAACTTGCAGCAATTTCACATAGTCTGGGGCTTCGTCCCCGACTACATGCATTGTGTTCTACTTGGAGTGGCAAGGCAGTTTCTAGAAATCTGGCTGAGTGACCCCAGTTGCAAATCTCTCACTAAGCGGGAGGCATTGATCAGTGGAAGGCTAGTGGGAATTTCACCACCACGAGAAGTAAAGCGAATGCCTAGGCCCGCCAAAGAACGGAAATGGTGGAAGGCCAAAGAGTGGGAAAATTGGCTGCTGTACTACAGTGTACCAGTGCTTGAGGGGATCCTAGACAGGTCCAAAATTGAGCATTGGGCTTGCCTTGTTGAGGCACTGCACATAATGTTGGGACGGACTTTGACAGTCGCAGGCATTGCCCGGGCAGAAGAACTACTGCTAGATTTTCATGTACGTGCTCAGTTGTTGTACAAGAAAAGGTGCATGACATATAACATGCATCAGCTGACCCACCTTCTTAAGAGCGTGCGTCAGTGGGGGCCACTTTGGGCACACTCGGCCTTCCCTTTTGAAGCAGGGAATGGCGGCTTGAAAGATGCCGTCAAAGCTGCAAATGGGATCCCTCACCAAATCTGTAGAGTTATACAGATGGAAGGAGTGACTGAGGAGCTTTTAGAGCTAGCTGACCAGCCAAAAGTTCTACAGTTTTGTGCTTCGCTAGACACTCACATCACTCAAAAAACACTGCAAGTATCAGGTGGCATCCGTTTCTTCGGCCGTGGGGTTCCGTACGCACTGCCAAGTAGCTGTGATGAACAGCTTCTCAATTGTGTGCAGTATGCTCGCATGCTAAACGGAAAGGTTGTTTTAACCAGCAGCAAATATGCCGAAGGAAAAACTACTAATAGTTCAGTAGTTCAACTGCATGATCATTCTTATGCAGTCATAGAGAATATAGTCTGCTCAAACAATGCAACAGCGCATATTATAGTGAAGCGTCTGCAGTGCATGCCTGTGAAGTATGCTTCTGTGAGGATGAAACACCTGCTGAAGGTTGTGCGAGAAGCAAAAACTGTGAGAGTTCTGCCGCCTTCAGACATTTTGACGGTTTGCGTGTGCATGAAGGTTGGTAAAAAAAGGTATGTGTCCCCTGTACCAAGCTGCTTCACGATGTAACGATGTATTTTTGAATGAATGTGCACACTGGTATTGTGCAGAGGAAAACGTCTTTAGTCTAGTGTGGACTGTCTTAACTGTTGTAATTGTTGGAAACGTCAAAATGGCGGACGCGGTATTCAGCCGTCTATGGCTGCTCGCGGTCAGCCAATTTTATCACTTTTAATTGTTATCATTCGTAGCTTTCAGAGTTTTTCTTTTTGTTTTAGCCTTTCAAGTGTTATAGCGAGTACTTGACTGAAATCCAAGGTGGCAGAGGCAAATTAAAACGTGCCTCAACCGGAATCTCGTTATTCGTTTCTTGGTGCGACTTCGTTAAATTGGAAGTGGCACATGAAATTACTTCGTAAAATCGAGATTAAAATACATGCATTTAGAAAATTGTTCGTTAAAGGAGCACTGACACCAATTTTCAGCGTTAATATTATTGCACAGTTCGCTTCCTTCACTCAACAGAATACCCTGGCTGAAATATGAGCAGCCTGCGACGCGAAGAACATAGTTGAATTGGATCGCGTTTATCGCGCCGACGGAGCAGCGCGCGGAGCGGCACTCAGCAAATGGACATCAGCGTGACATCACTCCAGGAGAGGAAAAAAATGACGCGCAGCGCTCGCCAAAAACTTGTGACGTCACTTCACGCGCGCGGCCCCACGAGCGGCGAGCGGGCGCAACACCCTCTCAAGCGGGCGCCTGTGACGTCCGCACAAAGCGGTGAGGTCAAACCGGGAGGCTGCCATATGCGCCGTTCGGGATGAAAGCGCGGGAATTTGAAACAAACGATTTTCAGGCCGTTCAATGTAATTAACTATCCCGCGCTGAAGTATTTGAAGTGCTGTTGCAGGTTCGCCAGACCAGTAAGCATCGATAAAAGCAATAAAAGCGTAACATAAAATTTTCGTGTCAGTGCTCCTTTAAAAATTTGAAAAAATTCGTTATGTCACGAATTTCGTTAGATCGGGGTTCGTTATATCGAGGTTAAACTGTATTATGCCTTGTGTACATTTTGTTCAAACATTTGTGGTCGTATTGTTTAAACTTTTGTGGAACTACTTGGCTGTAATGTTTGTATATATTATGCTTTATATACATTTTTTTTTCAACTTTGGTTGAATTAGTTGTCATGTCCATGTGTTGTGTATATATATGCTTCATATACATTAACTTATTCTGCCAGTGGCATACGAATTGTGTTTGCATGCTGCACGCGATGTGAAGAACCTTCCTACATTTGTGCTTGTGTACAAAATCATAATTTGTTGTGTGTGTATATCTTGTAACTCAGTATGTGTGAATGAGTGTCAGTTTCTTGAAATACATTTTTTACTACCAGTTGTGAACCTACGCTGTTGGACCCTCATTCATTCCCTAGGAGCATCTCTACATGTGTCCCTTCAAAAACTGATATGTGGCATTTACTAGGAAATAATTAAGTGTGTAAATAGTCTTCAACCGTTGTAAAGAGTCTGCATGCGGAATATTGGTTTTTACACAAGTCAAATAATAAATATAATTGCTGCAACAGTTGCTGTTCTCTAAAGCCATGTTCTGGAAACAAATTGCTGGTGTTGATACTGTTATGCAATAAATATGAAGCATTCAACACTGTGCATTCGGTCAGACTTGTATTTGCATTTACGAAACATTCACTTGGCAACATTTAAATAGCATGGAGGAATGGTGAAGACACGCTTATTAGTGTGGGCAGGGGGGATGACAAACTAAATTCTTGATGCTAGGATGCCCAGGTGAGTATATCCATCTAGGAGTGTCCCCCCATTACAAGGGGCAGCCGCCAAGCCATTATCATAATTAAAAAGTGATTGCACACACTTCCAGTTGCAAATGTATAAAAATATGTAATATGCTTGTGCTATGTGGCAATTTCAATTGGTAGATGAATGGTGGAAACCGGAAAACCTGTGTCAAGATTTTGGTGCATGTTAAAGATCCCCAGGTGGTCGAAATTGGGTACTCCAGTTGGAACAAAAAAAAACCAATCGCTTCCAATTGAGGCACACTTCACCACAGTTAGAACAAAACATACAATTTGATTTGAAAAAGTGCTCGTGTTCACAACTAGATGCCCAAACTGAAATGTGAAATTCCTGTTTTTAGCTAATGGATCTCACTTGGTCACAGTTGGGCACCACAATTGTCATCACGAATTCAGTTGCCTGCAAGTGGTGCTCATTCGATCACAATTGGTTAAGCCTGTTGGAATAAAAATTTTTAATTTCTAGCAATTGGACTTCCCCTCGTGACAATTGGAAACAACTGAACACAATTACACCAGTTGAAAAACCTAATTGGTTGCAATTGTTTTTTTTGACTGGGTAGTACACCACCACGCTCATGGTGGTTGCGGATAATCTACCACAGTTGATACGGTTATAAAGTCCCCATGAGGTCGAACTGCTCTTGACGCACTGAGAATTAACTTCAAACGAAGGAAATTAACACGAAAATACTTTTAGAACGCGCTTCCTAAGCGAAGTGGCGAAGTGTCACGCGCTGCAAGCCAATACGCTGCAAGATAGGAACGGTGATCCTACAAGTGACGTCAAAACGATCGCAGCGCCGGCCTCTCCAGTGGTGGGCCTCGCGGCCAATATAGTGTTAAATAATGCTGAGGCTGACGCGTGGTAAGCCACTGCATGGGCTCGGATGGACACAAGAGGTGCCTTCTTCTTGCCGAGGGCTGCTAGTGAGCATCTGTATATAGTGTAAATATGTATATACTGTAAATATGTATATACTGTAAATATGCATGCATTTTCTCTATGTATTCAGCACGCAGAATGTATTTTGCATCTACCGTGTCAATTCACATGTGCCACCTCTTTACACCCCCTTCTCTTCCCCTCCCCCCCACACCTTCGGGTCTTCCCATGGTGAGGCTGCAGTGTTATGCTGCATCTGGCAGTGAGCCAGAACATTTTTCTCTCAGCAGAGCCTGCCTGCTAGAGAGCGCGTCTCCCAGGTGGCGGACAGGGAGGCTCCTATCAAGGAGGCGGGCTAGTATTAGCAGATTTCAACCAGCACAACATATACTTCGTTTAAAAAGCTCAGCCTGCACATTCCTGTTTGGTAAAAGATGGCAGTATCATTAATAATAAATGAGTTGGGATTATGGTATGCACTACAGTTGCATTCAAATTGCATGTCATCCCGCACTGGTAATCTTTGGACTAAAAACTGGACTGGGTGGTTCATCTACGTTGGCCCAAGCACATGCTTGGGCCAACCTAGATGAACCACCCAGTCCAGTTTTCAAGCAACTCAAGCCCATGCCTCTGCTTGGTAGGAGTGGTGCTTGCACCCGCGGACCAACAGGTGACGCGACAATGAAAGCTAGTTCTATATCATGCTTATGTGTGTGCATGCCGTCCGTCTACTTAGCCTGTCTCGGAGCTGAAAGTGTGTCTCTGGACTGCCTGTATGTTTTCTTACACACCTTATCCAGTGCCAGTTTCCCCGGGATGGTGCATACCCAACCCTGCCTGAGCCCGTTAAGCTCCAGAGGACTTCCACCCTGGGCCACGGCCCACAATGGCCCACCCGGTGCTGCAGCCCCGTCCACTCGCGCTTCGGTAGCATGCTGCCATGGGTTCTTTTTGGATAGCCAGGGGGGGGGGGGGAATGGGGAGGGATTCGGTGCTGCTACAATTGACCACGGCTAAACTAGCAGTGCTAGAAGAGGCCAACTGTGGGGACAGATACTCCTGTACAACAGAAAATACATGCTTTTGCTTACAGTTTAATCTTTAAAAAAGCAACACCTGGGCCACGAAGCACAGCTTAGTGGAGGGCTACGGACTAATTTAGACAACCTGGGGCTATTTAATGTGCACCGTAATCTTGACACAACGGCACCATCGTATTTTGCCTATTCATTCCCTGCAATTACAGCCTGGCAGTCCTCAGTTACTGCATGCTGCAACCCTCCTTAGCTTGTCATGCTGCCAAAGCATGCTACAAAAGAACTCGTGGCCTGCTCAGACTGACATTTGGAATTCGCTACCGTTGACGGATGTGAAGGCTCACTTACAGCCTCTGTACATTTTCTTTCGCTCGCTAGGAGACCACATTCAGAGGCGCTACAAAAATTTCAGTGCCTTGGAATGTCGCCACTTTTGCCTGCAGTTGGATGTGCACTACCCCCGCCCCCTCCCCAAACATGTGCTAGGCTTTTTTTGCGAGCTGAGAACACTCATTTATTACCTGTCAGTCGAACTACCTAAAATGCAGTCCTGCAGAGTATGGTCACTCATGTTGTATGTGTTTCGTTTTTCTGTATTCAGCAAGTTCCTGTTGTCATGAAGATGCTCCATCCCCATTGCCTGCTGCACCTGTTACTGGACAAGTCACTGGTGCTCCAAGAAATTTCATTTTGAGCTGTGAATGCAACACTGAGGGAGCTGAAGACATGTTGAGAAATGTGTCGCCTGGGCTGCAGTTGGTGTTTCCCTTATTGCTTGAGATGTGCTCTAATAGGAGTGTTGCCACACTACCTTGGCAATGGGGCCTACACTGTATTCATACTAATCCAAATAAACATGATTTACCTGGAAAGTTTGCTTCAGAGACATCTCTTTGCTAAAGACAGCAATATAGGCCAGGGTGGGAAATGGGAACTATTGAGTGCATGGTGGAGGCTGCCACGAGCACACCTCATTTGAGACTAGCAACAGTACCGCTTGATTATGAACTTCTGCAACTTAACTTTCCACATGGTGGTTCGTTGTGCACCTGCAGCATTCCAATAAAAATGGCATTCATGAAGAAATGCGAGGATATTCAAGGTCTTTCACAGCTGTGTCGATTTTTGAGCACCACAATGGGAACCTTGATAGAGCCAACATTTCAACAAGAGGAATCCCCTTCAGATAACTCCAGTTGTCAAAGCAATGATTCAACAACTGTTCCTAATGGTGTGTTGATAGATAAGCACTTTGTGTGTTACAAATTTTTTTTATTCGCTAATGATCAACCAAACAATCGGGTCGTCCTAACGTGGTAGCCTTATGGTTAATTTTATTTATTCAGAAACTTTGACGCTTATCAAGGGTGTGTGCAATGCAGTGGTTTGTAAGTGTTTAGAGAACCATCATGAAACCCAGTAAAAGGCAACAAACCTCAAGACATCAGAGATCAAGCCGCTTGTTTTCAAGCAAAAGGAGCTTACATAGTAGCCCCCTAACTTTGCGGCATCCTAAATGGTAGAATGCAGCGCACATGAACAGGTAACGGAATAATGTCTCTTAGCAGAATGGCTTGGTGCAGGTTAGCTGCCATGGCCATTTTGAGTCACGATGACGAATATTTGTGCATAATCAGCCTCCTACTGTCCACTGCACCACAAAGGCCCCTCCCACAGACTTCAAATGCATGCTCTGTCATCTGAATCCATTCCTTTCTCTGCAGTGGCAAGAGTACAGTACAGACAATATTCATGCAGCAAGCATGAATAAAATTGCCCAACGAAGTATTTGTGCCAAAGCAGCAGCAAAGCCTAGAATTATGACGGGGGTCAAAAACACGCAGCAACTACATTTAATTGCAGAATGCGTGAGCTTTCCGAGATGCCAATGTAAACAGCCCTAAAGCTCTGATGCAGAACAGCAGCAAGTAGAGAGCTATTTTAAAGCTAATAATGAGGATGTCGTGCAATGAAGTGTGCCTGTCTCGTACGAAGATATGCACTGCTATTCTTGAATCCTAATTTTAGAGGACTCCTTGCAAAATTGCTAGCCATAATTACTTTGGTTCAGGTTAGCTGATGCTTAAGAGTATACATAGCAGAAATATAGCATGCAAGCAGAAATGATGTGTTAAGCAGACACAGCCATGCAGCATTGAGTAAATGGAAGCAAGTGTGGCATCTTCTGTGAAAATCAGTGGTTGCCGAAAGAAACAATGTGGCATGGCTATTAGCAGCAAATTTCCCTAGGGCAGAGGACACGCTGAGGCTTGATTGATTGTAAGGTTTAACGCGCCGACACAACGCAGGCAATGAGGCGCGCCGTAGTGGAGGGCTCCGGATTAATTTTGACCACCTGGGGATCTTTATCGTGCGCCAAAATCTTGCACACACGGGCGTTCTTGCTTTTCGCCTCCATCAGAAAAGTGGCCGCCGCGGCCGGGAATCGAACCCGCGACTTTTTGCTCAGCAGCGCCACGCCTTAGCCACTGAGCCACCGCGGCGGGTGGCACTGAGGCTTCAACTGGGTGGAACAAACCATTTCTGATTCGTGTTTGGGAGAAGGTGTACATGCAAGTCGAGAATTTCGAAATTAAGAGCATATAAAAAGAAAGTGCAACTCTCGGCCTAGGGCAAGCACAAATCATGGCTGCCTGTACTGCAATGAATGTACAAGTAGTTTTCTCCACCACCTATTCACCAAGTAGGGTTTTATGCTGACCATACCACTAGAGAGAGCAGGTTACGGGGTGAGAAGGGTTGGCTGCAGCGAATCCCGCATGGCAGGCAAATATGTGGCCCCGAAAAGGCCCGTTTTAGCAAGCCGATGGTCTTCGGTGGTGCCTTGTTGCACCTCAGGATGGCGAGCAGTACTGCAGGCAGTCGTTCCTCTCGTGGCCCTTGGCTCCACAGAGGACACAGCGGGAGAAGGTGTACTTGGCACCAGGTGCAGCTCGGTCTGGCGAGAGAATGCCCCGCCCGTACCGCCTGGCCAGCGCCTTCACAAGGATCGCGGACATCTCGTCGATGCCACGATCCCTCGACACGTGGTATCCATCCGCAGCAAACAGGGACCGCTTCGGCTGTTTGGTCGCGTTCAGGAAACGGTGCTGCGCACAAATTCAACAACAAAGCAAGCAGACTGTCAGGGCAAATGCAAGCACACTTCACAGTACAGATATTTAATGTTTGGTAACAACCGGACTCGCGAAGAAATGCGAAGCAGGCATCGGTTCACTACTAAGTTCTTTTTAAACCATGTATGCAAACATTTAGTGTGCCTCTGCCATAAATATGTTCTTTTTATGCCCCTGCTACACTATGTTTTGAAATGACATTCGGCTCAAATGAGATTCCAGCGAAATAAGCACCAAAAGAGACATTTGGGATTTCAAATGCCATTTCTAGCAGTCTCGAACGCAGCGTCTTCGATTGGCAATAAAAATATAATACTTCCGTACGTAAAACAAACAAAATATTTTTGCTTGTGGAACTTTGTTCACTGCTGATTTACTTAAAATATGAAACAGACATATTTAATTTTAATACTCGAAAAACCAGTGGGTCAGTCGCAAAAAAAAAAGCACGCAAGACAGCCGCCACAGAGTAAAAACTGGTGCCTCTTCTAATTTGACATCATTTTACTGCCTTAGACTGCTCCTAAATTTGATCGTTGTATTATTTATTGGGCTGCGTCTGCTGCAACCCGGGGCTTCCGAGCCGATTCCCTCCGAACTGGCTGCTGCGCCCC
>NW_027526411.1:1633260-1646725 GCF_048455015.1 Haemaphysalis longicornis | reverse complement strand
CTTTGGAAGCGGCTAATGTAGGTGATGTGCTGTATCGAGGCATTTAGCTTAGCTACAAGAATTGTACTACACAACTTGCCGTCAATCGCGTTCTCTCGAAGCCACTTCAGATCCGGTCGTCTGTGAGACAGGGCTGTCCCCTATCGCCTCTACTGTTCACACTGTACATAGAGGCTCTTTGCCTTAGCATACAATAGAGCCAAAGGGTACGTGGTTTTTCGTTAGCGTAATGGGAAGTTAACGTTGTTGCGTGTGCTGATGACATCGCCTATTTTTGGGCTGACAGGCGTAGTGTCCACGAAGCCCCTATATTGACTAAGGAGTTTTTGTGACGTGTCTCGAGCGGCCATGAATATGGAGAAAACTGAGGGGTTTTGGCTTGGCCAGTGGGGAACCAAACCTTGCAAATTTGCAGGTAATAATTGGGACAACACGCTGCTTGAGTGCCTTGGCGTGCCTTTGCACCAAATGAGGAATTGAGGGCCACAGTGGTCTTCAGCACTCACGCATGTCAAGCGCGCTTCGAAGGCATGGATGGGGAGAGAACATTCTGTATTTGCCCGTGCGCAAGTCTGCAATGTCTTCTTGGTAGCAAAGCTTGTTTATGTGCTTCAGGTACTGCACTGTGCGCGGGTGAAGGTCCAGGCTCTACACAGAGTATTTGCTACCTTCGTGTGGGGATCTGAATGGGAGCCAATGCGCAGGGATAATTGTTCCTTCCTTTAGGGTCGGTGGTGTTGGGTTAATGCATTTGATTGTGCACCAACTTGTGTCCCGGTTTTTCTTCTACAAGTTGGTGGAGCAACGACTTTTACTTACTTTGCTTCAAGAGCGAATACGTTACCATTTACCTTTTCTCCTTGTTTCTACCTAGCCCGGTCATCTGTAAGCATCGGTCATCTGTAAGCGTCGCGGAGAAGCGACGGAAAGCGGCGCAGCGATCGCGAAACTCGAAGCGTATAAAACGGGATCAAGGAACGTTTTACAATAAAAAATTACACGAGAAATTGTTCAAAGTACGCGGAGTGCGTTTATGAATAAGCGCAAACAAAACAATAACAGTAACATAGAGACCTACCCATCGTACGTCAAAGAGGCAAGCCAGATAATATCCCGAATTCTAAAAAAAAGACATTCCGGTCGCCCACAACATATGTCAACTGTTCGGCGACTGTTCCTGAAACATTAGAGCGCCGTTAAAAGAAAATACGCGCTATTTTGGTAGAGCCTGCCTCCTCTTTGCGGAGTCCTCGTCAGCAGTTACCCTGTGAGAGATTAGAAAGGAATTACAGACTAGCACTGCACTTCATTTTCACACTATTCGGTTAGGCAGAACCTGTCACGAATACGTTAATATCATGTGCTTTGGAATTGGTACAAGTGCACCGAAAAAAGCAGACGTGTAAACTACTGTTTGAATTTATAAGGGAACAGATTCATGATGAAAAACAGCGCAAGAAACACAGGGACAAAAGAAGAGAGGACGACGCAAAGCGCTCGCACAGCGCTCGCACAACGACTACGCACAGCGCTCTGCGTCGTCCCCTCTTTTTTTTGTCTCTGAGTTTTTTGCGCTGTTGCGCTGACCTACTTCAGTGTAAGGGCACTTTGAAAATGAAGGAACACGCACATATACAACCTGCCCCCACACGAGAAGCTCAGCTGAATTATAACGACCCGATAAGGCCTCATTGGGCTCGCCTATGGGAGTTAAAACATTCTTTTTTCCGTAAGTGTGGTATAGACTTCCGGAGTACGGTGTTGCTAGGCAGATTGTTAAAGATTTTGAGCACTCGCTAGAATTGTATGACAGGAAACACGAAGCCTAGTCTTTTGGTATATATTTAGAGAGAGAATGAACTAATTAATTCGAGGAAATGCTTCAGAGAGGTGTCCTCATTCCAGCATGCCTTGAGCTCGGGCCGCATCGACAGCCCTTTCGATCAGGCGCAGCTGATGTTCAAGACCGGAGCTGGCCAAGGCTCTCTCCCAAAGCTCTGTTGAAAGTTAGATATTAGAGGGGCCTAGGGAGGACTTGTCGCAGCCGCCCACTGAGATTCTCAGGCTCTCCACAGAAGCGGCAAAGTGGAGAAAAGTGTGTCCCGTCAAAGAGGTGAAGTCTGGCGGGGTGTGGGAAAGTGTTGAGCGGCAGAGCACGCAATAATCTTTCTTGATCCCTCACTAGCGATTTGTGGGGTGAAGAGTAGGTTTCGCGGGACAACCTATAGTGATTCGTAATTTCCTGGTATGGGACAAGAGGTTGCAAGCACTCGCGCTCGGCTTCGGCTTCATCAATGCTGGCTGGGCGGGTCCAATCTCGAGCCACGAGGTTGGCGATCCTGTTGCCGAGGATTCCGCTCTAAGCTTGTGCCCATACTATTCTGACTGGTGTCCTTGGTGGTCTCTAATTGATTAGTCAAAGTAAGTGTTGTGACGTGCATTCGACCGTTGGCCAAGTTGCGGCATGTCTGCTGGGAGTCTGAAATTACAACTTTGGCGTCGGTTTGGCTAAGCACAAGTGCTATTGCCGCTTCCTCGGCTTGGAGAGGGCTGTGTCAGGGGATTGAGATGCTGCACCTGCGCTGCCTATTCAAAACGACGGTAGCTGCCATGGCTGCTCTTCCGGGGTAACAGGCTGCGTTCGTGTAGGCGGTAGGTGATGCATCTCCATACAACCTAAATGTTGTCCGGGCTCGGACATCTCTGCGATCCTCGTGATGCACAGGTTGCATATGGCGTGGTAAGACGGGCACAAATAATTATTTTCTAATGGCGAGTGGTACGTTTACAGTAAGGAGAGGTGGCTGGCTGAGTGCTTTTTGTTATGGTACACTGTTTTCTTCCTTTATACTCCTTCGCCATTCCTTCAATTGACGGTTGGAGTGTGAAATATGTAAATAAAACAGCGGAAACGTGAAGCCGAGAAAGAGACCGGAGACATGGCTTCTGGTCCGTATTTCCTTCCTTGCGTTCCTTTTTTACGCTGATTTATTGACTAATATTGGGTAACTAGTTTAGTACTGTGCAGTGTCGTACAGCAGAGAAGCGGCAAAAATACTTCTGAATTATATGGTTCAATTTCACCAGCTGTAGGGTCATTCTAAATTAGCAGCGGGAAATAAATGTTTTGGAGAACCAAAGTAATATTATATTTAATACTGGCGGAAGTGTAAAGGCCGAAATGAAAACAAACGAGCTATACAGCGTTATACAGGTAGGCGACGGGGGAAGAAGGTTTCAGCTTCAACTACCTTTCTCCCCCCCCCCCCCCTCCACCCAGTCACTAGATCCAACGAGTCAGAACATCCGGAGAGTAACTACAACAATCGAGTCCAACGCGTCCATCCAACTTGTCTTTCTAGTTCATTCCACAAGCTACGTGCAACACTGTGGAAGCTACAGTGTTTCCAACACTCCGCCCGCTGAGGGCGCCTAACTCACCGTAAAGGAGCGACAACAGGCACCGGAGCCTTGCGGTTCCCTCTGCCGGGAGGCGTATTTCTAAACGCTTCGGTGCACAGAGCACCGACGTGACATCTTTGTTCGTGCGATAGAGAACAGCAATTAAACGTGGTTATTGGCTCCGCACCGAACATAAACCGACCTAAAACACGCACACCAAATCCCCATTATTAGCACAAACAACGCGTAGATGTGAGCTTGTAAAACAAAATTAAATTAAGAAAAAAATTAAGCAATGGACAAAAATCTAACAGAGAGATCGGCCGGGGCTCGAACCCAAGCCGTCAGCGCCAGTACTCAGTATTCGACATCGAGGCCACAGAGCCGGAATGGTGGGCTCGTTTTAGCTGGCGCTAAAATCAATAGAGCACGCAGTGACATCACACATGTCACGTGGGTGCTCTGTGTAGCAAAGTGTTTCGAAACACGCAGCTGGAAGGGGAGAGGGAAATATACTTTTTAGGCCCCTTTCACAGTGAGTTAGGCGCCCTCATTGCGTGGGCTGTTGTCAACAATGTAGCCGCCACAATGCTGCACGTGGCTTGTAAAATGACGGGTGTGCACATTCAACCAAGTCATTAGATCCAACGCGTCACTAGATCCAACGAATCAGTACATCTACGGATGGATGTGCTAACTCATTGGATGTAGTGACGCGTTGAATCTAATTACTCGGAATTCTTTGTTGTGTTAGGCCCAAGCGGCGCCGAGGGTACGTTGCGACGCCGGAGGAAGGTCTCTCTAGTCTCAGCGGTTACTCTCCCATTAAAGCCTGCAAAGCGCGGATGCGTCCTGGTCGGCGGGGTTACGCTCGCTGCGGCGTCATTCGTGGGGCAGAGATGAAGAGGAAAAGGAGCGCCGTGGCGGAGCTTTATATGCGTAGACAAAAAGAACATCCGGTGGTCCTGCCTACGTAGAAAACTCCTCCGCCCCGGCCCCGTGCGCATGCGCGATAAAACCAGGTTGGAGAGGATTTGGAAGTAAGCGGAGCGAGATCAGCTGGGTTTATAGATGGTGTAGCTACACTCTCGCATATACCAACACTGGGGGTGGTATTCTCGTGACTGTCCGTTTTGGAAAGTCCCTTTTGCGTTCGCTAAGTGGCGGGCCTTTGATAATACTGTAACTGTTAATGCAAATCCCTTTAAATTACTAAAATCATGTAAGACAATCTTTTATGTGTTTACTTGAACGTATTTTAAAAAGCTAAACGCTATGAGATTTTTTTTGTTACGACGATGAAATTTTCACCGCAAGGGGGCGAATGTCCAAAGATGGCAGCGCCAGCCAGCTGTTTCCTGTAACATTGAAGTGTAAGCAAAGGTAGGGCTGCTCAGTTTTTTGCGCTTGGACTCCCTTTTGAGGTCAGTGGCAATGTCTGTCCATCAAGACAACCTTCCCGTTACCTATTTTGGCACCGACGCACTTGCGGCATGCTGACACGGGCTTTTGCAAGAACCTGGAATGATGAGTTGAAAAAAAGTGAAAAGTGTGAAGGAATGCGTAAGTGGTGGGATTTCCGCTTCTTAATAACGTGCCTGTTGCGCGTGAAGTCTAAGAACGTTTAGCTGGTATGTGTATGCGTACAACACTACTAAAATGTTATAAATGTGAAGCCAAGTGCTGTACTTTTGGTGGTCTGCTCGGCAGCCATCAGGCTCGCAGACGATCGTTTATTTCACCACACCTGCTGACAGTTACCTAGCTCGCAGACGATCGTTTAGGCTCACGGAGGGCTGCGACAGCGATATTGTTTATTCGTCACCGACCTCTGACTGAAAACCACCGGTAGCGAAAAAACGCATTTTTAATTGGTTTACTCTTTCCAGAAGTGCCTAAGAACTTGTGCTCCTGAACACGAGGACCCGGGTTCGATTCCCGTCCGCGGCGGTAGCTTTTCTGATGAAGACGAAAAGCAAAAAAGCCCGTGTTTACGAGATTTCGGCGCACGATAAAGATCCCCAGGTGGTCAAAATTAATCCGGAGCCCTCCACTATGGCACGCCTACTCACCTGCGTTGCGTTGGCGCGTTAAACCCTACAATCAATCAGTCATTCAGAAATTACGGATCCAAGTGTAGACGAGCATTATGTAAGAATACTAGAGGATATTTAAAATGGGTTCACAGCTACCATCATCCTCCATAAGGAGAGCAGAAAAATACCTATAAGGAAGGGCGTCAGGCAAGGAGACACGATCTCTCCAGTGTTATTCCCAAAATGTTTAAAAGAAGTATTCAGAACATTGGCTTGGGAATAGGTGGGAGTAAGTGCTAATTGAGAATACCTCAGTAACCTCAGATTTGCTGATGGCGTTCCCTTGTTAAGTAACACGGGGGAGGAATTGCAAAGCATGCTCAGCGCACTGGACAAACAGAGTAGAACCGTGGGCCTGAAAATTAATATGCAAAAAAACTAAAGTAATGATCAATTACCTCGGGACAGCACCGCGGTTTGAGATAGGTGGCGAGGCCGTGGAAGTGGTAAACGAATATATCTACTTAGGCCAAGTTGTGACCCCGGATCCCAACCATGAGGAAGTGATAATGGAAGGATAAGAATGTGGTGGAGTGCATTCTGCAGGTATTCTCAGATAATGAATGGCAGCCTACCATTGTCCCTTAAGAAGAAAGTGTATGACAGCTGCATCTTGCCGGTACTCACCTACGGGGCAGAAACTTGGAGGCTCACTAAGAGGGTTCAACTTAAATTGAGGAAGACTCAGCGAGCAATGGAACGGAAGATGACAGTTGTAACATTAAGGAACAAGAGAGCGTAGCGGGTCAGGAAACAAACGTGTGTTAAGGACATATTAGTAGAAATTAAGAAGAAAGGACCGTGGGCAGGGCATGTAATGCGAAGGCAAGATAACCGTTGGTCATTAAGGGTAACAGAGTGGATCCCTAGAGAGGGCAAGTGTGGCAGGGGGGGGGGGGCAGAAAGTTAGATGGGCAGATGAGATCAAGAAGTTTGCGGGGATAAATTGGCCGCAGTTAGTGCAGGGCTAGGGTAATTGGTGATTAATGGGAGATGCCTTTACCCTGCAGTGGTCGTAGATAGGCTGGTGATGATGATGACTGTAATGGACCTCGAGGTCCTCCGGCTGCCCAGCCGTCGAGAGAGAGCGGAGAGCGCACTCTGGTGATAATGAGGGCTTTAATCGAACTGGTCGCGGGTGCACCGAGAGCGCGTGCCACCGCTCGATCGGCGCTAATGAGATTGATGACGATGAGTGTCATCTGCTAAAGTGAAGAAGAGAAAGAAGTTCCAACACTCTCCCCCGCCGAAAGATGACGTAAGTGGGCCAGAGTTGAATGGTCTTTGTAGAGCCGAGGCGTTTCTTTCACTCGGGGCTTTTAACTGAAACGTTCGGAAGAAAAGCCTCGTCGAGTCTTCTTGTTAACTACTAGTCGAGTGCGTGTCGTTCAAAACTTGCGGTGAGCATGGGCCAAGAAGTCTCG
Organism: Haemaphysalis longicornis; assembly: GCF_048455015.1. Lineage (NCBI taxonomy): Eukaryota > Metazoa > Arthropoda > Arachnida > Ixodida > Ixodidae > Haemaphysalis > Haemaphysalis longicornis. The sequence continues at coordinate 1,639,803 of NW_027526411.1, read as the reverse complement.
TTCTCCTTCATGTCGAATATGTTCGTGGGCGTGCTGGGTCACGATTGTTGCAAAGTGCGCGTTCTTCGGTAGAAGTGTCGGGAACTGTGGTCCATATGTGTCGCAGGTGGATGCCTTTCGCCGAACTCGCAATACATCGTCGCCTTCAACGAAGAGTCGCAACTTCTCGACTGGAGTATGCGAGAAAAGATGCTTCTTGCTTATAGAGTTCGCCTTTACGTCAAAGTCATTCTCTTCCGCTCCAACGAGATGATGCTCTGCCCGCTGCACTTCAGTTTTTCTTTCATCTAAGCATGTTAGGATCGCTTCTTCATCATTCTTTGTGGGCTTGGCATCTTTGATCCGATGATTTTTTAGCGTCTGGAGCCCGATTTTCGTAACTCCAAGGTGATCCGCCGGGCAAAACCACTGCTTTCCGCGAGACCGCAATCTCATGTCCTCCGTCAATGTTTGGGAGTGTTTTTCCAAACCATGCCAATACCGGTTCGGTGTCCGAGCTTTGTTAATCCTGGTACTTTATGCCGATGCTTTCAAAGACTGAGTCACGGTCTAGAACTTTCAACTGCTCGTTGTCTTTCACCGTCGCTGTAAGCACGGCACAGTGAGTTCTGTTGCCAACTATTGGCATTGGTGCTTGGACCGCCCAGCCTAGCAATGTTCCCACTGCTTTTAGCTTCGTGTTCAGGGGTTTTACATGGCCGGTTACTAGACTCCAGTAGTGGTCCGCAACAATAACAATCGATGTTTTCATTTCGCCAAGTCGTTGTGCGCTGAGGGCCCGTGCGTCCAATTGCATTTCTCTCATCATCTCGATGACTTGGTCGATCGGTATAGGAATATGCTCGTTGCGTATAGCCTCAATTTCAAGTGCTTCAATCTGCACGGGCCTTTCTGTATTTTCCACAACGATGAGCAGGCGTACTTTTTGAAAGGTTCGCATCAGTTTTTGTCCTCCCAAAACACCCACAGTCAAGGTTTCCTCATCTAAAAACTCGCATCCTAGTTTCTTCAACGCCTCTGCAGTGATGAAGCTGCGTTGGCTTCCGCCATCGAGAAGAATTCGGTGGGGTCCCGAGGATGCCGAGCCCGCTACTGTTGCGGTCAAAGTTTGGAGCAGTACCGTAGAGCCAGTTTGTCGGGTAAACAGGCTGACTGGTGTAGAGGTCACGGTGTTGCTGCTTGGGACGTCTGACGTGCATATGGTCACTGCGTGCTTCCGTGCACACTTGCCTCACCGCAGTCGAACTCGGCAGTCCTTGGACAAGTGGCCTTTCTTCAGACACCGGAAGCATCGACCTTCCTTGGCGAGGAGCTGCTTTTTCCGTGTGATGTTCCATTCATCAAAGTCGCAGACCTCTGAACAATGCTTTGTGGTCTGGCAGAACAGGCACCACTTAGTGTTCTTCGCTGAAGTGTGTAGAATCGACACGGTGTGTATGTCACAGTGTTGCTGCTGTCTAGGTTGCTCTTCTAGGTTCACAGCGACGTCTGAGATGCTTACTCCCGTAAGGTTCTCCACAGGTTCTCGACACTGGACTTAATGATCGATGAACTCGAGAAGCTGCTGAAGCTCTTGTTCGGGCTGTACCGTCTGGTTCTGTCGGTCCCTTATGGCTTGAGTTGAGGTGAATGTCGTTTTTTGAAGGCGTCGGTGGGCTGAAGCGCTCGTGAAACTTCAGAACCATGTCGCATGGCAGTACTCTGAAGAGGATCTCCCGTAACATTAGGCAGTAATTAGCGGGACTAGTGCCAAGCGCCTTCAAACTTCTTACGTGTACGGCGACGAAACTGGTCTCAAGGGCTTTCTTAAAATATCGATTGCGTCTTTGTAGCACTCCTCGCTCGGCTGGAGTCCAGACATGGCCGATGCGGCAGCTGCAGTGACGAGGGTGTTCAAATAGATGAATTTGTCTGCAGTGCTCAGGTCGTCATTATTAAGTACGGCCGACGCGAACTGCATCCAAAAGCGCTGCCAGTTCTTCCGGTTCCCATCGAACTTTAGAAGGTCAAGCTGAGGCAACTTAGCCTTGCTGGTGATCGGAGTCTGGGAACTCGGCGGTCGTGTAGGTCTGGATGCTAGAGCATCTTGCAACCTGAAGCGCAGGGCCGCTCCCGTATTTACGACATTGTCCGCATATTTGCCCGCGTCCGACGTCTCGCCTTCGAGTAGGCTGTCTAGTGTCTTGTCAAATATGAGGTCGTCCTGTTTCTTTTTCTGCTGCTGGAGCGCTTCGATTCGTTCAATCAGAACGCTCACCTCGGACGCCGAAAGTCCACGTTGCCCTCGCAGTGCCTCTTCCGCTTCGTTTATTATACCGCCCAGTTGTGAGGGGCGGCTCTAGCGACGTCGGAGTAGCCATTCCATAGCGGTCAGCTGGCGGCCGGGGATTCTGGAGCCAAGGTCGCAGGTGTCGCGTCGGTTCACAGTCTTGCGCTGCTCCGTTCGTCGATGAGGTAGGCCTTGTCGCGAGCTCCCGGGTTTCCGGCACCATGTAATTGACCTCGAGGTCCTCCGGCTGCCAAGCCGTCGAGAGAGAGCGGAGAGCGCACGTCTGGTGATAATGAGGGCTTTAATCGAACTGGTCGCGGGTACAGCGAGAGCGCGTGCCACCGCTCGGTCCGTGCTGATGAGATTGATGACGATGAGAGTCATCTGCTAAAGCGCAGAAGAGAAAGAAGTTCCAAAAATGATGATGATCAATCAATCAATCAATCAATCAATCAATCAATCAATCAATCAATCAATCAATCAATCAATCAATCAATCAATCAATCAATCAATCTGTTTACTCTTTGCAGCAACGGCCTTTTTTGACCGCACAACATAAACAAGAAGAAAAAGAACATCAACAACGGGGTTTTTTGCAAACTGGATAAATAACGGCTTTTGTCTGAAACAAAATTGAGAAATACGTATCATCAACTGTGCACAATGAATCGCATCGCATCTGAACAAAAATGCATACTTGACAAAGTTAGCGAATTCATTTGCTATACGCTTCGAGCGCTACCTGTAGGGGCGCCACTGAAATCCCCCTAGCGGCCCGTTTCGAAAGCAGTCGTGGGAGTCGCCGGCCTGCTCACCACTGTCGCCGTTGCTACTGCGGCACATTCGCGACTGATATTTTGCGTTTGTATGGGTTGGAAATACATATTTATCTGGAGCAGGCAGTGTGTTCGCAAATGTGGTGTATTTACGATAGTGTAAATTGTTGTGACGCGATCCCAGTGTGGTACATTCGGTCTTCATGAGACCCAGGTGTGTGTCACAAGCCGGCGTCACGAAACCGGCATATATGCATGGAGCTAATTGTAATTCCACTGCCCTGAAATTTACTAACAGTACTTCCGTAAGCAGCGTTCGTTCAGATGCTCATGCTATGGCCATGCAATATATGATGTAAATCAGGCTTTGTGCGCTTTCATAATCTAGCGGAGCAAGCTCATACCTGACAGCCCGCCAGTTACGCTTCATATCTCGGATATTGATCACTACCTTGAACAAGCCAATGTGGCATAAGTATCACGGACATTCTACGCAATAAGTACGACGGATAATACCAAATTACATGCGGGAGACAAAGAATTTACGGCTGGGTCGTCTTGTCGCGAGGTGTACTTTCCCAAACAGTCATCCGTTACATATATCCTCCACTCATAACCGCGGCCGTGACTAAACGCTTCTTCGAAACATCATCATATGACACAGGGAGCCGGCAGAATTTAAACCAACAGTGAAATCATACGGCCTTATCAGATATCACACTCTTCCAACGACACCTTTTATCCCTTGGGAACTTCCTTACTGTATTCCGCAAAAAAATGTGTCCTCTTACTGTATTCTGCAACAAAATATGTCCGCCGAGTGATCAGCTGTTAAAGTCGAAAACAAAATAAAGGTGAACACGCACTTGAGTGTGTGATAACAATCATTCCTTGATTTCGCTCCGCATTTGTACAAAACGATAGTTATGCGCCTCCCTCCGCCTCCTCCCTGCCGTGGAAAATATCAGGGCATTTTGCATCTAGTTGGTCTAGTGCGCTCAACCTTGCTTAAAGGGAAGGTGAAGCGGTTTTAGAATTAAAAGAAAAGTTGACTAGCAGCAAGTACACATTAAATAGTTCATGTGTACGAAATATTTTCGCAATACATGCAATAGACGCGGCGCAATGAGCAAACAAAAGTGGCCCGATGCCCCGCCCCCATCTCGCCGCGCGATGCCGGAAGACCGAAGAGCGCGGGCGAAAACCGGCTGAAAAACGTCATACCTGGACTTCCGGCTGGATCGGCCGCCTCGGCCACGCTCTTTTCGCCGTGTTTCCTTGTGAATGATACTTGTTTTTGTGGTTGATAGCACTCATATGTACAATTTTCGTGTTCAAAAAGTATGCACGAATGCCAAACGAGGCATACGTTATCATGCCCTATTCCTAAACAGAATAATGCCACGCCGGGATGCTTGATAATATACGGAAGCGACAGCCGAGGTGGCTGTGCTTGATGGCAGAGAATATGCTACACTACGTTAAATACTTTGTAAACCGCTCAAATGCGGTTTTCTTTTTATGCGACGAACGTGAATGTTCACATTAGATTCTAGATTTAGGAAGGATGGGGAATACTGTTGTACTTTGGCCGGGGATGTTTCGTTCCATTCCAGAAACCAATTGAGTCACATTTGTTCAGGAAATACTTGTTTCGTTAAACGCGTCGGTTTTCTTTCCCTATGGGCTCAGGACAGTGTTCAAAAAAACAATTTTTTGGCGAAACTAAAACAAGGGGCCAATCCTGATAGAAGTTCTCTCCCGGCTAAGAGGTAAACAGTATTCCTACAAAGTAAAAGAACCAAGACAACCAGATTACTTATTTTGCAAGTATACATGTCACGATAAGGTGATGTTTGTCTGGAATTAAAAAAAAAACCACTCCGAACCACCACCGTGCCATAATTTGTGTTGACTGCGGGGGCCTAATTTTTTGCCCAAGATTCCGTGTGGCTGCATATTATAACCTGGCAAACACTTGTTGTCACTGAACTGACTGAACCTCAAGTGTGCTTCAGTGATAGTCGGTGATATATATAATGATGATACTAAAAAAATTAGGAGCGAAAAGTAAATATACGGCCTCTGTCCGACTAGGGCGGTAAATGCTTAAATCTAGAAATGCTGAAACAGGCCAACGATTCATTATCACAAACGTTTGGTGATTGTTACCTCAAGTAACGTAACTACAACGTAACTTCCTTGTCCGACTGGTCTGTTAATTATAACGAGGTGGCCGTAATATTGTAGCAGAATGCGCAACGCACAAGCGAAAATCAAGCCCTACTACAGCCAATAATGCTGAGCAGGCACTAGTATGCTGCAGTGTTTTTAGAATAAATGCATGTGAAGCAGTAAGACGCCACTCATCGAAGTGCAGCTAGCAATCGCGGAGACGCCGTAGCGCCGCTGCCGAAATGGCGCGCGTGTGTGGGTCTGTGTACGGGGATGAGTAACGGGGCTGGGGTGGGCGACAACCAACAAAGGAAATGCGGAAGCAGAGTCTGCTTGTTGGTTTATGCGTGTACCGGCAAGATGTGTCTCGCATATACGTTTACAGCGCATGAACGCTATTTTTTCGCGCAGTGCACGTATACGTGCTTTTCGCTGGTAGATTGTTTATAAAACGCCCATTAATCTTCGGCATAAATGGTTTTGTGTATAATAAGAAACAGTTAAGGCAGTACCTAATATTAACATAAGGTATAAAATCCCCCTATGCTGGTTGCCTAATTCAAAAATATTTTGATGGAACCCACTAGTCGACGTCCCAGTCACTGCTTTGGGGTTCTCTGTCGTGTAAAGCAAATTTAAGCTCCAAGATAATTGAACCAACAGCACGGAAAATTAGAAAACAAACTTCTAGTCATGTGCGAAAATTACACTGCAAGCTAAATTGCCGCAAAGGCAACCGTGCGATCGTTCGCAATGCTTCCGACAACCCGCGCGGCCGAAGGGTGTCCTCCTATGACGTCATGACGGGCGCAACCAATCAGGGGCGTCAAAAGACGAAAAGCGCGCGTCTTTCAAACGGGGCCGCGCTTTTTGCAAGATAAATGCCACTTGGACTCATGTACGATAAATTTAAATGTGATATTCGGAATCAGCGCGCAAGAAACTATATAACTGTTAATCTAACTCAATTTTTTTGGAAAGCGCTTGAGCTTCCCTTTAAGGTAAGACGAACGCCTCTCCGATTTCCGAAACTGCACTAGGGTTTTTTTTCATTCCCGCACGTGCTATTACATTGCTTCCGGGTTTGGCAGACCATTTATTTTTCGGTGGTTTCATTAACTCTCCTTGGTCCATGCTATCAGGTGAAGGTGGGCACATATTTAACGACCCACTGAATCGGAATGTACTTAAAATGTTCGCGTGGCCTCCATTTCTATAAAAGCACAATTAATTGTCAGGTATTAGGTAATCACCTCCCCGAATGATATTTTTCTACGACGTGTACATTCAAAACAAGCCCAATTCGTTGTCCGCGCTGCAAAA